>NC_038254.2:42792684-43038837 GCF_000004515.6 Glycine max | reverse complement strand
GTTTTAACTTAAGTTTTGATTTAGATTCAATATGAATAAAAGATCTAGGCGCATCTACTCTTTTTTGTTATCTTGGCAATCTAACTCGATGCCACAATCAAATATTTGGATAATGAAATTCTTATATTAAGAATTATAAAAAAAAAGTGATATCCGAGTTTTATTACTCTGAAATGAAACTAAAATGCAAAAAGGAAAAAAAAACAACAAAAAAAGGCACTGGTTATGCATCCTATATATAAATCTACCAAGTCGAGTAAATATAGAAAAGGTAAAAGGAAAAGCACATTTATAGAATCTAATTGGACATGCCTTAACCAATCTAGGTGAAGTTCTACCCCTGTAACTAGAAGGGCTCTTCCCAGCTTTACTTAATACTATTTTTTCCTTTTGGGATTTGATTTCTCTGCCTCTTCTTCATAGGTTCACAACCCTTTTCCATGAAGCCACCCTATCAAAAGCATTCCCAAGTGCCTGGCCATTTCCAATGGAGGTAATATAAAAGTTATGTTTTGTTTTGTTGTGGGTAAGCCTTGGTCATTTGAATTTCAATTTCAAAAATGATAAAATTCTTGTGTGTTGTTTGTCACTATGACGTTATGGATATTATTTTGAGCAAGCCCATGAATGTGAAAATTTTTGTCACCAACAAAAAAAGTTGTAGTGGAATTGTTTGCAATTTTTCCTTTATTTAATATTCTTTCTTTGTTCTTCCATTTTATTATTTGGAACTCTTGATCAACTATTGTTCTATGGAACATGAATCACAACTATTGCATTATAAAATAGTCATTTCTTAATCAAGGATAAGGTGTCTTCTCTAGTTCTTGTATACACTTGAATTTGTCAAATTTTATTTTGTAAAGCATATTGTCTGACAAACTGGCTAGTAGGTATATTTAGCATCTTTAGCTTCTTTTTTTAACTAATTCTCACAATAGTCATAATACTTGTTGACAATGCCTAAGGTCAAGAAAATGACTTCTTATTAAAAGAGGGGGCATGCAGGAATAATTGGCTAACATAAATTATATTACGCTCTAGAGAAGGTAATTCCATGTTCATAGACTATTACCTATGAAGATATATATTCTAACATTTATATATATGAGTGTAATAGGGACTTTGGTGAATTACTTTAGTAGGATTAATGTTCGTTATTTCTCAAGACTTCCTTTGGCTTCCACTAGGTCAATTGTCCAAAATATTTACTCTGATTAGGTGGCCATTTTCTTGTTTATCTTAATTGGTTCCATGTTAGTTGGTGAAAGTTGAACTATATACATTTTACTTTGAAGTTGGTGCTTAAATCCCATCACAAAATGTTAGATATGTTTGAAATGTATATGAATTAATCTAAAAAATGTATTTTAAACATGTTAAATTGATTCTGATAATATCCATGAGGGCATTGCTATTACTTTGTTTTAATATGGATTTTTTTTCTCCTGTCTATCCTTAAATAAAGTTTTAAGAGTTAGATTGTTTTTATATACACTTTTTAAGATTTGTTTTTTGTCTTTATCTTTCATTACTTATTTTATCTTATTCTTTGCTTATTTATAAATAATTGTAAAAATGAATTCTACGATATTATGAGTTAAGGTTTAGGTTAGGGTGGTTATCATATTCACTAGTACTTGACGGGGGTAACCTCTTCCTTGGATCCTCTTGGGCTGGGAGTCGCGACACTATTACACTGAAAGCCTACTATATCAGTTATTTGTAGCTTACAATATCGGTTATCGACCATCGTCGTATCAAGCATCGTAAAAAGTGTGGACATCTCTGACGACGGTTGTATTGAACCGTTATAGAATGTATAACATTCTAAGAAAGGTTCCTATAATCGTCTTAGAATGTACACATTCTAAGACGGTCTTAAGGACAACCATCTTAGAATGTACCATATTCTAAGACGGTCTAAAAGACAACCGTCTTAGAATGTACCACATTCTAAGACGGTCTAAAAGACAACCGTCTTATAATGTATTATTTTTTTAAAAAAAATTAGTTTCATTTTTTGTAGTCGTCTCTATGTCAGCTATATTATAATGATTGACACCAATACACTGCTGCTTAAGTGTCACATAATAATTGATAAAAACGTGTGACCATTCAACTAATTAATGTGTAAGAAAAATTTTTTGCTACTTAAGTGCCACGTAATAATTGATAAAAACGTGTGACCATTCAACTAATTAATGTGTAAGAAAATTCTTTTTGTCTCTAACTATATTATAACAATCATTCAATCAGACCATTCTAATGTGTAACAAAAGAAATACTAAAAGAAATATATATCCTTGCATACTTAAAGATGACTAGAAGATATGAAGATGACAGACATGGCACTTGCATAGAGTGGCTGAGAGCAGATGGGCCATGAGTAAGGATAATCTATATAATCAAGAACACTGGGAAAGATGCTTGCCCTAGGTTTGTAGCTCTTAAGAATCCCATATGATTATAACCTGAAAATTACATAAACAAGTAAACATGATTAAAAAGTAGTTAAAGAATCTCCTTACTAATTTTTGGGAATTTTTTAAATAAATCACTACAATTTAGAAATTATAAATGGGTCCCTTTAATTTCAAAAACTTTTAGGATGCGGTCCTTGAGTCTAGTTTCCCTGTTAGGTCCCTACAGAAAGCCGATTAAAAAGATCTTCAAACCAAAGGAACCCATTTATACTTACCAACTATAAGGAGCTATGTAAAAAGTTTCCAAAAACAATGGGGATCGACAAATTAATTTAAGAATCTAATGAAAGGCAATTACAATTGTTTATGAAACTAGACCACGCTGGCCAGCTTGAGCAGAAAATTGGTGAACTGATCAAGTGTCTAGTACCAGTTTGGTTTCTAAAATGTTGACAACTATATATTGTAATGATAGCTCTACAACTATTGCTTTGCTGCAATAAACTTTATGTCCCAAAAAGATATATCTTAAAACAAAAAAATAGAGACCTAAACAGGAGAATTTACAGATCAACTCTACTAGCACCCTTCTCATACGTGTTAGGCCCAGAAAGCTTTGCATCACCTTCAACCAATGCTTGTTTCATGCTTGCTAGGTTTAATTTAAGATATTTTTTCTATCAGGTTCAGGAATGACACACAAGAAAACATACAACACCAACAACTATAGGACTTGCAACAATAGTTACTGATAAACTTTTACAACCCGCACTAATTTTTGATCCCATTATGTCCCGTCCATATGCAACTATGTCTGGCTTCACGCGGCCATAATGCAAGGTACAAATGTCAGCATGTTTTAAAAAATTATTAATGAGTAAGAAATCAAACTTACATATAAATAAAAGGAGTTACAGAAGTAACATATGACAACAATAAGAGATAATTACTGCATATGAGTACCAAAAAGAAATACTGACTTCTTAAAAGATAATAGTTACGATAGAGAAACTAGCATGTCATGTTATAATTATTCATTAAATAATAGCACCATATCTTCATAAGTAATACATTTTCTAATTTCCAACCTCAAAATAAACGAAATACCAAACCTAATAATACTATTGAATTAGTGAGATGGAACAGATAGGCACAAGATAAACTAAATAAGTTATAAAGTGAAGACCGTGAACATAAAAACACTTTTTTTAAATTTTATTTTTAAGTAGCTAGTTTCGGTGTGCATTTGATGGAAGACGATGGTTAATAATATACTTTTTAATATATTTTATATAATATATATATATATATATATATATATATATATATATATATATTATTTTTAGTTAAAATTATTAAAAACTACTAGTATCAAATATAAAAGAAAACTTATCAAATAGAAAGTAAAATTCACAAAATTATAATTTTAAATTAATAATAACAAAAAATGTATTTAATAGTATGTATTAGAGAATATATTATTAGCATTCTTTTAAGATAAGTTTGTATCGAATCAACAATAAGAGCCCCAGTGGAGAGATAATGTACTTTCTTCAGTATGTCCTTAAACATAAACAATTTATAAAAATATAATTGCTTAGAATTCTGTACAATGCTGCAACCAATTAATTATCAAGAATAAGATTTTAAGCCAAGCATACCTACTGATAGAAATAGCATACTATAATTCGTTAAAATTCATGTAAAAAAAGTAATAGCACAAGAAAAAACTAGCACCACAACATAATTACTTGAATATAAATAAATATCTGATTCAATCTTAAGGCGATCTATTACCAATTTGCTCAACACTCTGTCATATGAAACGGTATCAGCTTTTTTCCAATATCAATAAGACGAAAAAAAAAAGATGAAAAGAGGCACAAAAAATTGAGAAAGAAAATCATCTTCATAGTAAGAAATGATCAGTTATAGAAAATTTGTTTTAAATATCCATAAATAAGAGTTATACCCTAGATACTAATTCTAGTATGGAAATATCCATTTAGGTTCTGTGTGCAATAATGATTCACTTAGCATTAGTTCATCTAAATCAGTTTCAAGAATGTACAGTTGGTGAAACTTAAGAGATAGAAATTCAGGTAGAGAAAGAGATAGAGAGAAAGATACCCCAAGTTCAGTTTTAAGCATTAAAGCAATTTGAGTTATGACCATCTGCTGCCACTTGGGGAAATCCATTGGAATCACATACACATGTCCATATAGATGCACTATCTTCAAAATTTGCATGGAAGCCAAAGCATGCAGTCATCATATAATACTCAGGCGGTACCGATATATATATATATATATATATATATATATATATATATATATATATATATATATATATATATATATATATATATATATATATATAATACTCAGGTGGTGATCATTATATCCCCATTTCACTCAAAATGGAGAAAATATATTGTATTCCTACCATGCATATTGGTTATCAATTACAATTAGCCACTTTAGCATCTCAATAAATGTATAAAATTTATTTCCATTATAATTTGAAATTTATTACAAAAGCAACTTTTATGAATCAAGATGAATTCAATTACCAAGTAGCTTTAGCAAAAAAAGCATCCACTAAACATACACAAAGGCAAAGGTCAAGCTAAATAATCAAGTGTAAGAATATAACAACAACGAAAAGAAAGGGAAAAACTAATAGCACAAGAAAGAAAATAAATCAAGGTAATCATCGTAGTTCTTGAATTAGTTAGAGTTGGTTAAGAGTAGTTCATTAAAGAAATGGTTAGGTGGTTAGCTTAGAAGGGACTAGAAGTTTCCTTCTGAATTGATATCATTGGAAAAATGGAGTGCTAGCTCTGTTGTAAAAAGGGAAAGGTCTTAGAAGAAGAACTCTCTGCTTGACATTTAATAAAGTTTTGCATTATTTTCTTTTCTCATCTCTCTTGCTTGTATGTTCCTAACAAAACACTGCAGGAGGCTGCTTGTCTTCATTCCAATAGAAAATTAATAGTATACCTAAGTGTCAATCACATGATTTTGAACAATTTGCAAGAGAGTAGCTCTGGTTCCCTTGCAAAGAACATCTACACCTCCACTTGTTTAAGCTAGATGTATCAAATGTTTCATCTGCAAAGAATAATGGCAAGCATAAAAACAGACAGGGATTTTTGGCTGAATATATATTGATGCCACGGTAGCAGGAATAGCAACAATAAGAACTTGCCGTATGACTAATCCCCTGGAAAATGAACTATAATCCCAGAAGGCCTTCCACCCAACATCACCAATCTCTTTTTCTTCTTCTTGTGAAAGTTGTGCCCCAAGTTGACCCTTGGTAGAAATCACCCCCTCACTTTGATTTTTTGTGACATTAAAACTTTGAGACCAATCATAGCCCAACATAGGATATGTGATTAATACATATAAAACAACTTGAATGAATATATAGGGAACCTTAATTAGCACCTACAAAAGAAATAAATCCAAGTTACCCTAAAATTATTGGAATAGTCACTTGAAAACATAAGTAATAGAATTCTTGAGTAAATTAATGCAATACTTAATCTGCTCCAATTACAATGAAAATATGATATTATTTAGCTAGCATTAGCTAAGGAGAAAAAGTGGTTTCTACATTTTCTTAATGAATTAACATATTTGGAAATGAATGGTGAATCCATAATTTGAAGAGAACTAAACCTGTGCAAAAGAATAGGACCAGGGATATTATATAGGACCAAAAACTGGAGGAAATTAGTAGTCACCAAGATTTATGTTTCAAATTTTTTTATAAACTTATCATAAATTAATTCATCAATCTATTTGTGTTGGTTATACTATATACTACTACCTAGATTTAGTTTGAACAAGAAACTATAATCAAATATTTAAGTTGTGGCACATGAATAAAAACATTTCATAAGCAATTTGCTAAGAAGGATCTCATTAGATTATAAAATCATATTGTGGCCTAGCAAATGTGAAAAATTGGAAAAACGTTGCCGATCAAAGACTAGGTAAGCCCCTAACCTTTTGTTTTCCTAATTAGTTACATCACAAATTACTTTAGTCTAAGACAAATCACTTGATATGATAAAAAATTTGATGTTCCTTACCTCCTACAAATAACTGGACTAAATGAACCAATGCAAGTGAGCAATCAATAAAATCAATCAACCGTGAAGAACTAAATTTAAAAATAAACATAAAAATAAATAATACAACCTAGCATTATCGTACCGGGTGAGTTGGTTAGATGGATCAATCAACAACCAAATATTCAGCAAAGCCATTTAGAGTTGTTCCTTTAACTCACTGAAATGCATGATATAGAATATTCAAGAAAAAATAATTCTTCTAAGCATACAGTGAGAATGACAATACAACAGCAAGAACCAAAGCTCAAATAAAGTTTTTAGATAAATAAAAATCATTGATAAATTTCATATCAAATATCAGTTCCCCCTACAATTATATAAAAGAATAAACCATTCAGAATGTGTGAACCCACCTTCCGGATATTGGCTATATTTTCCCCTCCTTTACCCAACACTTTACCAACAACATTAGCAGGAATAAACATATCCAGAGTTGATGGGGGAGGCAAATTGTGCACAATAAGAGAACAAAAATATAAGTTCAACCAATTTATTATAAAGTTAAGGAAAGTAAAATCAGAGATTAAGTGTATGATTGATTAGGCCCAAATCCACAATTAGACTTTAGAGTTTAGAGGGTACAATTGTACAAACCATGATCAGGAAACACTTCATTCTCAATTCAACATGTTAGGCAAAAGTCCAGTTGGGGATGTCAATGGAATCTCATTCTCAAACCATGGTTTTGGTGAAAGTGAGAGATGCTTTTACATAAAATTGGAAATGTTCATAACAAAATATTACTTTTAAGATAAATGCATCCAAACATAAATCACTTAATTGCATACCCAGTTTTACAAAAATTGAGTTTATCCAGAATCAGTTAGGAAAATTCCAATCCAAACAAACTCTAAATCAGCTGTAAAATTGTTCACATAATTGTTATATAAATCATGTATACTAACCCGCCATATAGCTTGGTGGCATACGAGGACATAGATCCATAGCCATTATCCCCCATCTATTACATACAATCAAACAAAAAGAGAAAATAGATGAGTGACACAATATTTGAAACTAAAAATGGAATAGACATGTAACAAAAAAAAAAGACGGAAAGCTGTTTATTAGCATTTTGTATTAGAAAAGTGAAAAATATATCATAATATACCAGCAACAAATTATCAAAAATATTATTATGACCATACAGCAAGAAAAAAAATGCAACATACCGAAAAAGATCCATATCCACCATAAAGACTGCTTGAAGAAAGCATGCCTAGGCTAGCTCCACTTTCAGCCCTGTGATCATAAACCATCAGAGCAGCAATAGGAGGAACTGAATGCAACATAGATGGCAATGAAAGACCAGCACTACATGGGTACAACGATTCGACACCTATTGAAGGATTATGCCCACTATCCCTTTCTCTTAGTAAAGTGCAAGTGGTGAGCTTGAGAAATTCGATAAATGGGCTCAAAAGGACTTTCACAACATGCAAAATCTACATTAAGGGATTCTAGTTTACCTCATCGAATGCCTCAAATATATCAATACTTGGCTGGTGAATGGTGCATGCAACAATTCTTCCTATTACAACAACATTCTTCACTGCTTTAACAAATCAATATATTTGTAAGATGATATTGAAACATGTATTCAGCCTACCCCAAAAAACAAATTTATTATTTATTAAAAACTAAAAAAGTTTTTTTTAATGCTCGTGATATTTCTATTTCAACCTCCTCAAGAAATAAAATAACCTCAAGTCATTTTTATTTTCCTTTTTCGTTTTCCAAACAATAAAATAAAATAGTTGAGTACACAAGCAAGTAAGCAAGAAACAAAGAAGGAAGGTTACCTCGGAGTTGGCTTTAGAGTAAATAATTTCCACTACCTTGAGCACAACAAGGGGTAGCTTCTCTTGGTACTCTTTGTTCTTCTTAGTAAAAAACCCATGTATGTCATTGACAACCCTATTATTATTCAACAATAAAAAAAAGATTAAAGTGAGAAATAAAAGGAAGAAGCTTTTAGGAAGCACTGTAAATACCTTAAATTCCTTGCTATGTATCTCCTCGATAGCCTTTTGCGCTACCTGTTTCTTTTAAAAGCCACAAAGGCATAACCTTCGTGTTTTCCTTTGTCCTTGTCTTTCATTAATCGCACCTGAAAATTAAAAGCAAATATTTTTTTAACAATAATCCCAATTTTCTCCACTTGCAGTGAACCCAACCCGGCTCACGTCTAGGTAGAGTCCCAACTCCTTGTGTTGGTAGAGCCACTCCACGTAGCGCCGCCATAGTGCGTGTGGACCCTTCTCAAGTATGGTGTTGAGAGATTTAGTTATTTCAGAGAGTTGTTGTCGCGGCACGGGAGCCTCACGCGTGAGGGAGCGTGACGAGGAGGGTTTGGAGGGGAGGAGTGGGATGCGGCATCATACGTGGGATGGAGTGGTTGAGAGATGGGGGAGGATGAGAAAATGCCTGAGATTGATGAAGCCACGATTGAAAATGAAATGAATGAGAACAAGCTAGGGTTAGTAACTTAGTAAACATTATAAAGGAACGAATGCAAAGGCGGTTCTTTCTTGAAACCCATCGTCGTTTAAGTTTTCAACAATTACAGAAATGTCACCTGTCACATTCTAAGATGGTTTTTCATAACCATCTTAGAATGTGCATCATAAAAATAAAATACAGTGATCTTAATTACAAAAATGTCACCGCGTCACATTCTAAGACGATTTCTGTATAACCATCTTAGAATGTGTGTCGTAAAAAACAAGTTTTTTAGTAGTGTGGACTAGATTGCTCATTTGCTGCCTTCCAAAATAAAGATTGCTTATTTGCTGATTATATTGGGTGATTTCTTTAATCTCTCTTTGGCACCCAGCCTTAGATCTCCTGACAAAACTCTTTTGCATGTTAACAATAATCTCAATTTTAACTTGTAGATTAAGTCAAAGATCTAATGTATAATCTTTCTAATTGCCCTTTTATTATTGTATCGGGTGATAATGATTAACTCGTAGATCTTCTTGTGCAGGCCACAACTAGAAGTGTGACTAACTAGCCCAAAAAAATGCAAACTTGCAAAGTGTCTATCAAATAAGTGGTCATGGAAATGATGTTGGTTGTTGAATGCACAAAACAAAGAGAAAAAAGGATATGCTAAAGGAATGGGGCATCTCATTTTAGTTGAACAATTAATGGCCTTTTGAATTTATGTACTGAATGATATTTATATGTAAATCAATATAAATATTAGTATATATTCTAATTGATTTATATCAACGCCTTTTTGTATTTATGTATTTATTTGTTTCTAGTGTATAAAAATTATTTATATATAAACTAATAAAAAATTATAGGGTATCTATTATATGCACAGTATGTAAAAGAAATAGGTCAGTAAAACCCTAAAAAGAAATAAAATTGATCTCAACGGGGACGTTTTATAAGTGGAAAAGTGACCAATATTGTATGATTAAGTGTTTAGTAATCGAACACTCATTTTTGGATGCTTGTCATGCACCATTTGATTGAGTTAGCCGTAATCCAATAGTGTATTTTCAGTGCCTATGCTGCACCAAAAATGTGTCCCGAGTCTTGAATTTGTGCATTAATTTTTGAATGGCCCAACCTCCCATCCGTATGTACCCTCTCATTTGCTGGTTCCCTTTAAGGTACGTATAGTTGTCATCTGTCTTGGTCCACAATTAATTTTTTCAAATGATTTTTATAGTGACTCCTTGCAATATACCTGTTATGTCAGATTTGAGGGTTTTTGTTTAATTTGTATAATGTTAGATTTCAAATGTATGTAGTATACCTGTTATGTTAGAACTTGAAAATATATCTGCAATACAAGTTTGTTTGTAAAGTTCCAGAGGTCTTTAATTATTTAAATCATGACCTAGAGACACAAAAATATTAGTAGTCAACACCTGTGGACACTCCAACGGTGGCATGACACACTTTGGCGATGGCACGATGTTGGTCATGGTGGACGATGTGGAATCAACGGACAAAAGCTTTGTCGGAAGTTGTGTTCTATTGCCTCGATGGATTGTGCATCTGATGAGAATCTTGAAACTGGCCAAATACAGGCTAAAGGCCCAAGTGGAGAAGGACGAAGGCACAAGTGGAGAAGGATGAAGGCCCCAATGGAGAAGGATGAAGGCCCAGAGGCAGAGACATTATCAAGACTATTAATTGTTGCTGAAGGCCCAGATTAATTTGAAGGCCCATAATAAATATGTTCTATTTTTTTCATTTATAATTTTGTTGGCCCAAACTGTTTTGAAGGCCTATGTCTAAAAAAAAAAACTTTTGGGCATTTTCATAAAATTTGGTGAGAGCTTCTCTCTGGGTTCCTTGTTGAACCAGTCTCAGACTTATCAAGGTAATCCTTGTGGCGTCTACCCTGACTTATGTTCCCTCTTTGGAAGTGGCGTCATCCAAATCTCTGTAGCCTGTACCAAGCGATCCGTTCGTAGCCAGGTTCACATCATCTGGTATCATCAGTTGGACGGGATGATGTGAACCTGACTAGGAACAGATCACTTGATACAGGCTACAGAGATTTGGATGATGCCACTTCCAAAGAAGGAAGATAAGTCAGGGTAGACGCCACAAGGATTACCTTGATAAGTCTGAGATTGGTTCAACAAGGAACCCAGAGAGAAGCTCTCACCAAATTTTATGAAAATGCCCAATTTTTTTTTTTAAACATGAGCCTTCAAAACAGTTTGGGCCAACAAAATTATAAATAAAAAAATAGAACATATTTATTATGGGCCTTCAGCAACAATTAATAGTCTTGATAATGTCTCTGCCTCTAGGCCTTCATCCTTCTCCATTGGGGCCTTCATCCTTCTCCACTCGGGGGCTTTGTCCTTCTCCACTTGGGCCTTCGTCCTTCTCCACTTGGACCTTTAGCTTGTATTTGGCTAGTTTCAGTATTCTCATAATTCCCTCCTTCTTGGAAAACATTTGCCCTCAAATGTCGAGGATCATTACCGGGTTCAAGTACCACTTCCTTCCTTTTCTTGTTGGCTTGCTTGGTATAGCTTTCATTCTTCTTTGCAATTTGCACCTTCACTTGGTCATACAATCTTTTCACATACTCAACTTTGGCCTGTGCATCCTTATGCTGAGTCTCTTGGGGCTTGCTGTTGTAAGTTGGCCTATTAGGCAATGGAGCTTCTGGAAGGAGATCAACTTGATGTTCTATGCTTCTTGAAGGTGGCAGTCCATGAGGAATCTCCTTGGGAAAGACATGTTTAAATTCCTGCAATAAGGGTTGAACACTAGGAGAAACATAAATAGTTAACTGATTAGAATTATCACTCTCTCTCTCTTGTGTATCACTCCATCTCTCAAGTGTATCACTCTTCCTTTTTCTATTCCTCTGTGATGCCTCACTATTGTCTCTCTCTTGTTCTCTCTTTTCTCTCCTTCTGGTTAGGTCATCACACACTTCTCTGAGGGATAAAGGTTTATGAATAATTTTCTGGTCATGGTGCTGTAAATAAATCTTGTTGGTGAAGCCATCATGCACTGCTTTGGTGTCCTCTTCAATGTTGGCCCTCACTAGTGTCATCTCCATCTCCATCTCTTTGTCCTCAACAATCAAACTTCCCTGGGATAACCTTTGGAGTTTCTGTTGTAGCTAGTTGGAACATACCTCTTCCGCATAACCCTTCTCATCTCAGTCCATGTATCTATCTCCCGCCCTTCATCTCTCTTCATCTCTCTTTGATTTTTCTTCCACCAAACAAGGGCATAGTCTGAGAATGTAGCTGCTGCTAACTTCACCTTCTGCTCTTCAGGATAATCATTGTAGGAGAATGCATGCTGAATCTTCATCTCCCAGGTAAGGTAGGCGTTTGGGTCACTTCTGCCTTTAAAAGAGGATACATTAAGTTTTACTCCCTCAATTCTGTCTTGCCCCTTTATTCGGTTCGATCCATCATTGACCCTTCTGTTGCCATCATAAGGTCTCCCAACATTTGGATTCATTTGGTGCTCTAGTCCTTCTATTCGCCTGTAGAGCTCTTCATTGTTACGTTTCAACAAATGTTGCACTTGTGTAGTCATCGCGTCCAGTAATAAGCGATGAAATCCGTCCAGTTGATGATATACACCACCATTGTCACCAGCTCCTGCCATGATTAAGGAACAAAGAATTTTGCAGTAATTTTTAAAAAAATTCAGGACCTCACCACACTCTACTCACGTGTTTCTCTCTTTGATGGTAGTTCACTTGTGTTTGATGCTCTCAATATAGGCTTTTGTGTAATGTATTCCCTCTTGCCTTTTACCACTCGTGTTCCCTCTTAAGTTCCTAGATGGACAATATAATTATCACAGACTGAGTAACAGATTTGATTTGGGATAACAACTTGGACTTGATTTGGATAGCATATTGGATTTGATTTGGATAAAGGATTAGATTTGATTTGGATAACAGATTAGATTGGACTTGGATAAAAAATTAGATTTAATTTGGATAATAGATACGATAACAAATAAGACAACAGATAGGATAACAGATAAGATAACAGATATGACCAGTAAACTTCAAATGCTCATAACTTTGGCTACGGTTGTCCGTTTGAGACCCAATATATATCAAAACGCTCAAAATTCAAAGGAGAATCCAGATAAGGGGATTTGGTACATGATTTTCTGCCAAAAAAAAGCCTCTAACTGCCTTAATTTCGTGTTCAAAGATCAAACACTCACTTTCTTTCTTTTCTTCTCTTTTTTTTTCAAAATTTCTGCAACTTTTTTTTATACTTGAAACAGAACTTAAACAGATTTTTTTTTACACAAAGTCTGAAAGACACAAGAAAAAAGAACAAGAACAATAACGAAATAGACACAAACAAGAATGCAACAAGACACAAACAAGAAAACAAATAACAGAACAAGGACAAAACACGAACCTGGACAAATTACAAAGAAAAATAATAGGATAGGATAGAACCTGTATCAAGAGCTGAAGCTCTGATACCAGATGATGTGAACCTGACTAGGAACGGATCGCTTGATACAAGCTACAGAGATTTGGATGATGCCACTTCCAAAGAGGGAAGATAAGTCAGGGTAGACGCCACAAGGATTACCTTGATAAGTCTGAGATTGGTTCAACAAGGAACCCAGAGAGAAGCTCTCACCAAATTTTATGAAAATGTCCAAAAGTTTTTTTTTATCAAATGCCAAAAGTTCTTTTATTGAAAACAAAAACCAATACTTATAGTGTATATGAACAAAAAGATAAAAATACACATGGGCCTTCAAAACAATTTGGGCCAACAAAATTATAAATAAAAAAATAGAACATATTTATTATGGGCCTTCAAATTAATCTGGGCCTTCAGCAACAATTAATAGTCTTGATAATGTCTCTGCCTCTGGGCCTTCATCCTTCTCCACTCGGGGGCTTTGTCCTTCTCCACTTGGGCCTTTAGCTTGTATTTGGCCAGTTTCAGGATTCTCATCAGCATCCCACAAAGTTGGGTCCTATAATCTGTTGTACTAACCTAAAGTTGACCACATGAAGTGATAACCGTTAGGTTTGAGCAGTGATAATTTGATGGTGAAAAAATGAGTTACGCATGATAGCCAATGTCTTAAATCATTATACATTTTATGACATGCAAGTGTAATAGAAGGCTTTTGAAATAGATGAAAGCAACTACTTTAGTGGTTCACCATACGTGGGGCTAAAGGCTAATTGCTTCGAAACTGAAAATAGTTTTAAGTTCATTAGAAAAAAAAACCTTTAAAACGTGTTTTCTTGCTCCCTTTTCTTTCATTTAGCATTTTTAACATGCTATTTTGGGCACATCATTTTGGTACCTTTAAATGGAGGTTTATTATTATCTAGTTACATTCTTTTGTCCGTCTGATGAAAGTGCATGCCATTTAATTAAGCTAGAGACAAATATATGCAACGTTATTTTCGGCACCTGATATTTTTGGTTGTTTGACTTACTTATTGAAATTGATCAAAATTCCAAAAGTTTATTTATTTTTTGGTGCATTACTATTGCTAAGCACCACTACTGGCCTCAATGCTAATAACACTATACCCACATAAAAATAGTTTGTTATTGTTATCCTCACATAAACCTTTTTTTTTGTCTTAACCTCACATATTTAAATTATTTTATTTTATCATTGAATTTTGTGATTGTCCCATAAATGATGTTGAAATAATTATTTTTCATTGGAGGTATGCACCTTTTGCCGAAGGGTCCGAGAATCTTTGACTGAAGTAGATCTTTCTATAGAGGTATCTTATCTTCTTATACACTTATCACTGAGAGTAATGTCCAATGCTCCCTTCCCTTGATTGACTTTTGTCTATTTCAATTGAGTACTTTTTTTAATTGGCAATAACATATGCTTGTAGATTTTTGGGGTTTATATCTACAATTTATAGTAGTTGAATGTAACATGTTAGCAACCTTTTGAACAATGCAACCCTGTAATCCTATCCTATCAACTCCTACTATAACACTGATATTGAAACAAATTCGAACAAATGTCATTTCCATTTTCTTTTTTGCTTTCTGTTGTTTTTTAAGGTGGGGGCATCAGTATGAAAATTAAATGGATAAATGTCATTTTTAATGATTAATACAACAATGTTATAGGTTGGAAGAATTCATTTGTTTTGTCAAAATAGCTTAAATCAATCATTGAAATTATAGACACTAGACATGTAATTGTTCATTGTAAAAGTCATTTTTTTGTTAATCTATGCTTATACAAATGGAAGAACATTCAATAAGAGATTGTTCAAATGATGGGACATTTGAGGATGTTCATATGGAGGATGATGAGTTTGGTTAGCAAGATAAAGAACATGTGTTGTTGGAACGAGGATGGGCTAGATGATAATGAATGTTTTGAGAATAATGTTTTAGATGATAATGAGTTAAAGGATGAAGAAGATTGTGACAATGAGGTTTTAAATGATGAAGGTTATCATGAAACTATTTTAGAAGATGGTGTAGAATATGTAGTAGAAATAAATGATGCAAATCGTTTGATGATTAATGGTATTGTTGATGTTTTGGAGCTATAGTTAAAATGATTTTCTATTGAGGATATTGTCAGGTTAAACTTTGTTAATCTTGAAACAGGTTACCAATTTTATAAGTGGTATGAACGGGCCAATGATTTTTCTATTCAGAAAAGTCATGCCCTCATAAACAAGAAGGGGGAGACACTACAACAAACATTTGTTTGTTCAAAGGAAGGTTATAGACAAGATAGAGGATTGAGTCCACAAAATAGGAAGCATGAATATAAGAATTTCACTCGATGTGGATGTAAGGTATATATCCGTGTTCATGTGAATGAATTGACTGATCGTTGGTATGTGTTTTTCTTTAGTGGTGGTCATAAGCATAAGTTGTTGAATGAGCAAGATTGTGGTCTGCTTTCAGGTCACAGGAAAATTACTGCAATAGATGCAATGCAGATTGAAAATTATAGGAAAGTTGTCATTAGACCACCCCACATATATGCGTCATTGGCCCAAACTTCATGGGGTTATAATAAGGTGGGATATGTTAGAAAAGATATATATAACTATTTTGCAAGACAAGGGCACGAGCAATCATCTGATTTTAACAGGGCTTTGAACTACTTTCACCATTTGTGTTCAAAAGATCCTATGATGGTTGTTGCTTATATTGTAGATGATGAAAATAGATTGCAACATCTATTTTGGTGTGATGCAAAGAGTCGAATGAATTATGTTGTTTTTGGAGATGTTTTAGCATTTGATGAAACTTATATGAAAAAATAAATACAATTGTCATGTAGTTGTGTTTTCTAGTGTTAATCATCACAATAACACAATAGTGTTTGCTACTGCTTTGGTTACTAATGAGACTGAGGAAACATATATGTGGCTTTTAGAACAATTTCTGAAAGAGATGAAAGGGAAACATCCTAGTTTTATTATTACGGATGGTGACCTTGCAATGAGGAATGCTATTAGAATTGTGTTCCCTAGGACACATCATCGGTTTGCTTGACATTTACTGCGTGATGCGTTAAGCCATGTAAAAAATAAAAGCCTTTGTGCAAGCATTGAACACATGTATGTTAGGAGACCTTGAGATTGTTGAGTTTGATGAAAAATGGAATGACATGATCACAAGGTTTGGTTTGGAAGACAATAATTGGGTAATAACACTATATGAAAGAAAACAAACATGGGCCACAACTTACATAAAGGGGATATTTTTTGCATGTATACGAACAGTCTCCCAATGAGAAGCCTTCCACAACCATGTTGCGAAATATGTTGATTCAAGGACAAATCTTACTGACTTTGTGCAACAATTTCATAGGTGCTTAATGTATTTTCGACAAAGGGAGCATTGTTAGACTTTTATGGCCTTCAGCTTTCTTCATTTGGCCGAATAGAATGACTTCCATTTTTTGAAATGTTCTACAGGGGTGTTTCCTTGTTTGAATCTATTGCCCCCTTTGTTATATAGGGGAGTAATACTTTTACAAGGGATGTATTTGATTCCTCTAGTTGGTAAATTATGTTACCAAGCGCCTACATACAACATGTGGCCATTAATGTTGATATATGGACATTCCTGCATCCTCTAGCATGAGGTTCTCCATAGCCATTCACCTAATCATCTGCTCCCACGAACATAAAGTTTGAGATCATCATAGGATCCAAACACAAATAGCACACAGGGAGTGAGTTATCACATTCCTAACTAATAGAGAGAAATGAGACAACTAGATATACATATCATGTAAATAAGATACAACTTACTTAAACATACCTCACGTAATTCTACCGCTTTGTTGCGTAACATCATTCACACACTCGAAGATCAAAACACAACATCACTAAATCAATCAATATCAATAAATACACAAAGCATTTTGCAACAGTTACACTAAGACTCAAGCTTATATGCAATGTGGTATCATGTCAGTCAAAACCACCCTGGGGAGCTTAGGAGTACATAACAAGCCACACCATACAATGGGTATGTCAGGTCACTCTCACTAAGTACAATCATAAGGTGACCAGTCAGGGTTACTCCATTTTGCGAGAATGCTCCAACCATATGGGATCAACATAGGCTTAAGGGAACACTCAAACCGAGTGTCTTTAACCCCAAGGCCCAGCCTCCGAAGAATTCGTTAGGGCCTCACCTTCCTCATTCAGGTCCAACCCCTAAAACAATTCTTTTTACACACAAACACACCTCATGAATTATACAATACTTATGACCTCACACTCATGTTTCAAACACGTCTAACGCATTGCGCTACAATTTAACACTAGTTCCTAACAAGGAAACCTACACTTTTACTTTAACACTGTGCATAAACACTTTTATAAAGGTAAACACTAGTTGGGTTATTGTATAATTCACAGCTCACAACATAAGTATTGTCACATCAAGTGTTAAACACACAGTTATTCACAACCAAATCTCATGTCCACAATTTCATATCTCATAATGTCACAATCCATCATCACATGTTTACGTGTATCTCACAAATTAACACATGTTTAACTTTTCACTTATACTCAATCTCAATAACAATAATATAATTTCAAAGTAACACGTTATCTCACAATTCATTACATATTTAATTTATAGCTTATACACAATTTCAATCATAATTTCATGATCCCAATATAACTATTTATCACATTAATCCTATCAAAAACACAAACAAATTACACAAAAATGTTTCTCAATCCACGAGGAGTAAAACCCCTCAAACAATTTCACATAATCATATAGGAAGAATTTCAATACAATAAACTGTTGGGATTCAATCAATCAGCCTAATTTCATTCTAATAGACAATCATTGATCCTAACCACATGCATTCTATTCATGTAGAGAAATTATTGTATAGAGATGAGTAGAATCCCTTTGTGTTCCCATACTCAAAATCATGATGAAAACTAGATCCGGAAGTGTACTTGGATTAGCCATAATGGAATGATGATGATGAAAGGTTGATCAGAAAATTTGTTTTATGATATTCCAATTGTAGAGAGCCCTTATCTTTCCTTCTCTGGAATTTTCTATTCTGGCGGGGATAAAGAGAAGTTGTATGCGTTGGGTTGCATTACGTTGCTTTCTTCAAATGGAAACCATAACCCCTTATATTGGTAACTGCCATCAGTTACCCCAACTTTGATAATTGTAATTTGGCCCCTCATCAAATTATAATATCACTAGTATCTACACAATTATCCTTTCATGACATAGATGTCCTCAGCCATATTTTTATATTAATTAGACCACTTTAATATTTAGGCTAATTATATAATGGCCCTAACTCATTCAATTATGATATATATATATATATATATATATATATATATATATATATATATATATATATATATATATATATATATGTATGTATGTATGTATGTATGTATGACCCAAAATTACTAACAATCTCCCGCTGGTCACAAATATATATATCCTTAATCCTTATGAATGTGTTAGACTTTATGAGCTGAAAATTTCCCATTACATGCCTTGAGCATATTCCAAAAATCTTGTCCATTGATTACATCTGCATGTAGAATCAAAGCAGTTTTCATTGTATCAATCACAACTAAACCCATCAATGATCACTAATGCTGACAGAATCAAATGACATAGACTCATCATGAAATTTGTAGCATGAAAATTACGTGAAGGTGGTCTGTACACGTCTATTTTCAACTGGTCCTACTTTACCTCAATGAGATCATTTAATAACCTTAATGTTCAAAGTGTAATAACTGGATAATAAACCATATATATTCAACCAAATATATCCAAAAGTTGATGTATGCATACATAAAATCTAACAGAACATAAAATACATAAAAGTGACTAACTCCCACTAAACCAAAGATTCCTCAAAACTATAAAACACCCATGTGAGCAACATGCTCATGAAAGACCTTGGGTGGAAGTCCTTTAGTAAGAGGATCTGTTATCATGGAGTTTGTCCCT
The DNA here is from genome assembly GCF_000004515.6 of Glycine max. Taxonomy (NCBI): domain Eukaryota; kingdom Viridiplantae; phylum Streptophyta; class Magnoliopsida; order Fabales; family Fabaceae; genus Glycine; species Glycine max. Next base: position 43,019,283 of record NC_038254.2, on the reverse strand, counting down.
AAGTGTTCTATGGAAATTTGTCCACTTTGTACCCTTTCCTTAACAACTAGGAACTTGATGTCAATATGGTTCGACTTGGTTGAACTCCTATTGTTGTTAGAATACAATACAACTGATTTGTTGTCACAATATAACTTAAGTGGTCTTTCAATTCCTTCCACAATTTGCAGCCCTATGACAAAATTTTTCAACCATATTCCATGATTTGATGCCTCATAGCATGCCATAAATTATTCCGCCATGGTGGATGAAGTAGTAAGGGTTTGCTTGGCACTGCACCAAGAAACGGCACCACCGGCTAACATGAAAATGTAACCTGAAGTGGATCTCAAACTATCTAGGCATCCTGCAAAATCCGAGTCAGAATACCTAGTGATCTCCAACTGATCTGACCTCTTGTATGTGAGCATATAGTACTTTGTTCACTTCAAATACCTCATAACCCTTTTGGCTGCTTTCCAATGATCCATTCCTGGATTGCTCAAATATCTTCCTAATACCCCAACTATGTATGCTATATCCGAACGCGTACATACTTGGGCGTACATCAAACTCCTTACAGCTGATGCATAGAGACTCTTCTGCATTTCTTGAATTTCTAAATTTCCTTTTGGGCACTGTTTGAGACTAAACATGTCTCCCTTAACAACTGGAGTATCCCCGGATTTACATTCCTGCATGCCAAACCTTTTATGTACCTTTTCAATATAGCTCCTTTGTGATAATCCTAGAATACCCCGAGATCGATCTCGGTGTATCTGAATTCCTAATACAAAGGAGGCGTCACCAAGATCTTTCATTTCGAAGTTTCTTAATAGAAATCTCTTGGTTTCGTGCAACATGCCTATACCATTAGTGGCAAGCAGTATGTCATCAACATATAAGACTAGGAAAATGTATTTGCTCCCACTGAATTTGTGATACACACAATCATCAACAAGATTCATCTCGAAACCAAATGAGAGAATTACTTGATGAAATTTGTGGTACCATTGACAAGATGTCTGTTTTAGCCCATAAATGGACTTTGTCAGTTTGCAAACCATATTCTTTGGGTCTCCTGACACAAAGTTTTCTAGTTGCACCATATAAATTGTCTCATCAATGTTGCCATTGAGAAATGTCGTCTTGACACCCATTTGATGAAGCTCCAAATCATAATGTGCAACAAGAGCCATGATTATCCTAAAAGAGTCTTAAGATGAAACTGGAGAGAAAGTCTCTTTAAAGTCAATCCCTCCAAACCTTGTTGTCTTGCATGGACTTATACTCCTCATTCATTGCTTCAATCCACTTTTCTGAGTTGGAACCTTGCATGGCTTGATGAAAGTTGATTGGGTCATCTTCCATCATACCATTATTTTCCTCATGTTCCTGGAGAAATACCACATAATCATCTAGAATAGCACTTCTCCTTTCTCTTGTAGATCTCCGCAAAGGTATTGGCTCATGAAGCATAGGTTCTTGAGGATCTTGAGTTTATTCTTCATGACCGACCAAATTATCTTGAGTGGGGGATTCAATAAAAATATCTTGTAGAGGTTCCGGATTTGCTTTATCAAAAGCAACTGTATGAATCGGTTCTGGAATTGTTACTGATTCTTCCTTTAAGACAAAGTCTTTAACCTTATTCTTCCCCCCAAACTCAATATCCTCAAAGAATGTAGCGATTCCCGTCTCAAAAATTGTCTTTAATTTGGGATCATAAAATTTATAGGCCCTAGATCTTTTAGAATAACCAATAAAGTAGTTGCTTACTGTTCGGGAGTCCAATTTCCTTTCATTTGGCTTATAAGGCCTTACCTCAGTTGGACATCCCTATACATGAAAATGTTCAGACTAGGATTTCGCCCAACCCAAAGCTCATAAGGTGTTTTGGCAGCTGCCTTGGTTGGCACTCTATTTAGAATGTAAGCTGCAGTCTTTAGTGCCTCTCCCCAGAGTGACTCAGGTAAGTTAGAATGACAAATCATGCTTCTTACCATATCCTTAAGAGTTTTGTTTCATCTTTCAGCCACACCATTCATGTTAGGTGACCTCGGCATGGTGTACTGTGGGACGATTCCATATTCCTCTAGGTACCTGGCAAAAGGCCCCAGACGTTGGTCACCTGAACCGTCATATATGCCATAGTATTCACCACCACGGTCAGATCTGACACACTTTATTCTTTTGTTGAGTTGATTTTCAACTTCAACTTTAAATGTTTTGAACACATCCAAAGATTGTGACTTTTCATGTATAAGAAACAAGTATGCATATCTAGAGTAATCGTCTATGAATGATATAAAATATTGTTGACCATTCCATGAAGGTGTAGGAAATGACCCACAAATGTCTGTATGTATCAATTCCAAGATGTCTGTAACTCTATATGCACCTAATTTCTTTCTTTTGGTCTGTTTACCTTTAATGCATTCAACACAAACGTCAAAGCTTGTGAAATCAATGGAATCCAAGATTCCGCTTAACACAAGTCGTTCAATTCTGCTCTTAGAAATGTGACCTAAGCGCTTATGCCATAATGCTCCTGAGTTTGTATTATCAATTCTACGCTTAGTACCATGCAATAGGATTCACCATAGGAAGCTACAGTATCAAGTAAATATAGATTATCATTAACCAAGGGTGAACCAGTTCCAACAATATCTGAATTAAAAGACAACCTAAAAACACATTGTTTCCAAATGACCACAAATAACCCAATTTGTCCAAATAAGAAACTGAAACCAAATTCCGTCTAAATGACGGTACAACAAAAGTGTCTTTCAAATCCAAATAAAAACTAGTACATAGAAATAATCTAAAGTGCTCTATAGCTTCCGCTTCCACCGATTTACCATCTCCAACATAGATCCATCTTTCAGAATCAATTGGCTTCCGGTAGCTTAGACAACCCTACATTGAAACACTGATGTTATTAGTGGCACCAGAATCTAACCACCAAGTGTTTCCAGGTACTTAAGCTAAATTGACCTCAGAACAGACCAAAGTAAGAAACATACCCTTCTTTGCACGCTAAGCATGATATTTGGTACATTTCTTCTCTACACGTCCAAGCTTACTACAAACGAAACAGTTGTCACCCTGATTTTGTTTCTTTTGTCCTAGACCCTTAGCAGCTTCATTCTTGGGCTCCTCAGTTCTTTTTCTTTTGCCCTTGTCTTTAGAGGTACTCACAACATGAGCACTTTCAGTCCTTCCTTGCTTCAACCTTTCCTCTTCTTGCACATACAATATGAAATGAGCTCATTAAGAGATCATTTCTTCTTTTGACATTTATAAGAGATCTTAAACTAACTAAACTGTGAAGGTAGAGAAATTAGCACTAAATGAATAAGCAAGTATTTTGATAGCTCAAGCTTTAGTGCCCTTAATTTTGAAGCAATATTTGACATTCCCATAATGTATTCCCTAACATTTCTTTTGCCTTGATAGTTCATGGAAATCAAGTTCTGAAGGAGAGTACTTGTTTCCGCCTTATCGCTTTTTGCAAAGCACTTTTTCAATTTCAGTAAGAAATTCTTAGGCACTAGTTATATCATCTAAAACAATGCTCCTAAAGATCTTAGGAATGCGACGCTTAATGATCATAAGACTCATGCGATTTGAGTGATCCCACTTCTCATGAAGTTTCCTCTGTTAAGAGATTGTGGAATTCGTAGGAGAAGGGGGTTTCTCAATCCTTAATGCAAGGTCTAGATCTATGCAGCCAAGAACAATTTGAATGTTCTATTTCCAGTCCTTAAAATTTGCACCATTAAGAACTGGAACCGAATTCAAATTAGCAGATATAGAAGCAACAACTGTAAAGATCAAAATAATAAAATAAGCTCACATAAAATGCATTTAAATAATGGTATATCTCATCTCAAGATATCTAGAGCACCGTTAATATCAAGTCTTTGGACAATGGTATTAATTGCTAGTGATATCCTTGTTGTAATGGTCAAACATTAATAATAGAAGCATATCAAATAACAAACCCATCTTTTGATGTGACTTATCATTCATATTCAAAACCTCATAATTATCACATGTTTAACATCACAGGTGTGTGACTTAGTTAAATGATAACTTTTCTTTGGACCAATCACCATTCATATAAATAATCACACACGTTAACATTTAACATTTCTCATTAACAATGTACGCAAGAGAGGTCACTTTGGTGATATCTTGATTCAATTAGCTCAGTTAAATGCTGAATAATTAATATGATATACCATAACTGAATTTTCGACATTAATGCACCAAATCCAAAATTAAAATGTTTCTTGAGTAAATTATTTTAACTTTATTTACTTATTTATTTTAAATTTTAGAAGCCCATTTTTTTTTAATATACTGCAGTGGCCTCTAAAAGTAACAACAAACACCAAAATGATGCATTTAAATTTATACATATTATCCCACATGAAATATGTGCATGTTACTCATAAAATGCATAACCCAATAACACATCAAATTGTTATGCCTGCACATAGTGTTGCTCTACATGTGTTATAATTGTTATATTAATTTGATGTTATCAATCACCCTTTATATCATTGTTCATTCCGCAGTGATGTGATAACCTTATTTTTTTTTCCTTAAACCATTATCCAAACATTATACATGAATCAAGTATGGGTGACTCTGATACCAAATGTTGGGATTCAATCAATCAGCCTAATTTCATTCTAACAGACAATCATTGATCCTAACCACATGCATTCTATTCATGTAGAGAAATTACTTGATAGAGATGAGTAGAATCCCTTTGTGTTCCCATACTCAAAATCATGATGAAAACTGGATGCAGAAGCGTACCTGGATTAGCAATAATGGAATGGAATGATGATGATGATGAACGGTTGATAAGAAAATTGGTTTTATGATCTTCCAATTGTAGAGAGCCCTTATTTTTCCTTCTCTGGGTTTTTCTCTTTTGGTGGGGATAAACAAAAATTGTACGCGCGTTGGGTTGTGTTACGTTGCTCTCTACAAATGGGGACCATAATCCCTTATATTGGTAACTGCCATTAGTTACCCCAAATTTGATAATTATAATTTGGCCCCTCATCAAATTATAATATCACTGGTATCTACACAATTATCATTTCATGACATATATGCCCTCAGCCATATTTTTATATTAATTAGAGCAATTTAATATTTTGGCTAATTATATAATGGCCCTAACTCATTCAATTATGAGTATTTGCGGGAAAAGAGAAAGCTACGATATTAATGACATTTCACGTAGCTCCAACAGGTTTTGCAATTTCCAGCGGTGAGAATGCTTGTAAATGAGTAGTTGCAAACCTGGTGCTAAAATATCACGACAATTTCCAATGGTGAGAATGTTAACGACTCTGAGATCATTGTTTTATTAAGACAGGTTTGAGTGTATGTGGGAAAAAGGGAGGGTTTTGGGAGGGGAAAAGAAAAAATGAGATTGAGAGGAAGAGGAGGCGTAAACTGAGCTAACACGTCTCTGATTATATATCTGGGGTACTTGTTGGATCAACGGCCTCAATAACTTAAAAGGGATAGGCTTAGAATGCAGAAGAAGAAGCAATCAATTTAATAATGTTCTTTAAACATGAAAAACAAAATTTATTGCAACAAAATAAATGAGATAAGGGAAGGGAGAATGCAAACACAATTTTTACACTTGTTCGGCAAAGTCCATGCCTACGTCCAATACTCAAGCAACCCACTTGAGATTTTCCTTTCCCTCTGTAAAAATCCGTTTACAAAGTCTGAACCACATAGGGACAACCCATCCCTTGTGTTCAGGAATCATTACAACTTAAGAGACCCTCAGTCCCTTAATCAATCTCTTTGAATAAAAAGAAAGAAAGAAGAATTCTCTCTTGAAGAGAAGGATATTACAATTAAAGTCCATGGAGAAACTTTTAATGGATTTGCAAGTGTTTGCCCAAGAGTTTCTTTTGGGAGAGTAATTGGCAATGGAGCTCTTGGAATCTCTCTCATTTCCTTTTGAGAGGATAAGACATTTTGAACAAGCAAAACTCTTTCATCAAAATTCGTGCCCAAGTCACCTATTTATAGGCCTTTGATGGCCATTCACAAATCCAATCAAAAGATGTGACTGTTGGCAAATTTTCTGAAAACTCTCCAGTGGTAATCGATTATAATGTTTGTGTAATCGATTACACAATTATAATTTGAAGGGTTATGACTTTTGAATTTGAATTTCCAAAGTTCCGTTGCTGGTAATCGATTACAAACATATGATAATCGATTACATGTTCAAAATTCAAATTCAAAACCCTTTTCAATAGCTCTTTTTTATTCTTCCCTTTTGGTAATCGATTACACATCCTGGTAATCGATTACCAAAGCCTTGCATGACTTTGAAACCCTTTGTTTTGAGGCAAGACTTGATCTTTAGTGAATCTTGAAACAAGGCTTTGTTTGTTGAAGCAATCTTGAATTAATCTTGAAGCAAATGCTTATCCTTTGAAGCGGCCTTATTTGATTCTTCTTTGGCATCATCAAAATTCATATATTCATACATTCACAATACAGTACTCACAACTTATTATTTACTCTAATTATTTATTTTTATTATTTTATAAAAATGAACTCTATTTTCTTTTCTCTCAAATGAATAAATTAAATATTTTTTTATTTTCCTTCAAATCATTGTTTTCATACAGTTATTTCTCCTTATTTATTTAATTATTAAAACCTCATCATTTTCTAAAATTATATTTTTTAACTAAATTTTTTTAATTTAATTACGAAAAATGGGATGTTACACTATAATTTTTAATGTAAACGAAATAATTTTGTACTCAAGAATATTTACATTTTAAGACGTCAATATGTTAATAATCAAATAAGTATAGTTGAAAATATGTGAAAAGCTTGTTTACGTGTTTTTAATATTTATTAACGAACAATTTTAATAATGTTCAAATTTTAATGTTATCGTAACACATAACTATATTGTATCAAAAATGATATATCATTATTATGCTTATAATTGGGCTACGAGAATAAAAAAAATTCTAGAAACATACATAAAAAATTATATACCCAAACATACATATCCCTCATTACTTACACAAACATATAAATTTACTATTCACAGTGAAAATTCGGATTGAGATCAGAATTTACACGGTGATTTAAAAAAAATTGCAAAAAATCGTTGAGACTTCGAATCCCTCAATCTGAATTCTCAACGTGTATTTCTTTAAGAGATAAAAAATAATATAAATAAAGGAAATTCATTCAAAATAATAAAATTAGAGAATAATATGATATAATTTTTTAATTACCATGTAGGTACTCAAATTAATTGCAAAATTAAGGCACATAAACATGTTGTTATTTTTTTTTTAAATTCAATTTTTGTTTCGTTGGGAGTTTTTTGTTTCTTATGTACATTAATTTAAAAAATGAGAAAATTAATTAGTAGTCTTAAAATAAATTAAAAAAGGGGAATGATTTAAAAAATTAAATTGATTAAAAACACAATGAATAAATAATTATTACATCTCAGTTATATGATACGGAGAAATTAAAATAATATGATAATTGAGATGAGAGACAAATAGACATATATAATAAACAAAGCATAATAAAATGAAAATAACGAAACATACTAACAATAACAATTGAAACACGAAAATGACAAAAATAATCATCGTTTGGAAGATGATGTGAAGCGGACGACAATTCTTAGGTTACTGGTTTTCTAAAAATAACTAAAATTTCTATTGGACAGAGTCACTGAACTCGGTTCTAAAAAAATGAAAAATTTTTCAATCACTACCTTGGTCAAAGCCACATATGAGAAGTTGAACAAATATTTCGTCGAGCATGGGACTCAAGCTGATGCAATGATTGCCTCCAAACAAGTTTACACACTCATTGTGGCCAAGTTCATCAATGAAGAAGAAACTAAGTCTAACACTCACTTCATTTAGCAATTTGACTGGCAAAGATTTGAGTCTCAAGTTAAAGAAAGAGTGAATTCAAAGACAGAGGCGTCACATGGGAAAATGTAATGTAAGGCTTGATCAAAGAACATGTTATTATGGAAAATCTCAAAAGCTACACATGTCATGCGCACATGACATTGCTGCATCTAAGCACATCAATATAAATTACATGCAATATGTGCATCCAGTGTATACATTAGACTACGTGTCGAATGAGTGTATAAAGTCCCATTAGCAGACATGTGTCATCACGATTATTGACCATCATATGAAGGACCACCATTATGTGTCAATCCAACCATGAGGAGAAATAAAAAAAAGTCAACCAAAATCAACAAGAATACAAACTAATATGAACGAGAGAGAAAGAGGTAAACCAAAAAGTTGTTCAATCTCCAAGCTCGTAGGCCATTCCAAAAATAGGTGTCTTCACCATCTTGAAAATTCTAGTCAATCAATTTATTTTCCTTTTTGTGTTTACTATTTATGTTATCAATGCATTTCATTTCACTCTATAAATTAGAAAAAAATCTTTAACGGGAGTGTTTTTAACTATTTTTCTTTAACTAGACTTCTTTTAGAGATATTATCAATTTATTATCTTAGTTTATATATTCTCTAATTTTATTATTTTGAATTAATTTCCTTTATTTATATTATATTTTGAAGTTTAAAAAATTGTGAATTCAGGTTTATATTATTTAATTTTATTATTTATATTAGTCATTCGGGTTGGGAAAACCTGAATTTACACTATGAAAAAACAAAAGTGTATGTTTGTATTAATAATAGTAACTATATGTATGTTTACATCTATATTTGTTATGTCTTGTATTTTTGTGTGAAAAAATCTCACAAATCTATGACTATTCATTCAAATGTCATGATGACTTGACAAACAAACCCCACCGAGCCCTACATTTTTACAGGGCCCACTTTTTTACAATCAATTTTGTGTGCAACTCACAATCCAAAGCATTGGTGACCATAAAATAATATTAATACCAATAAAATAAACAAAAGGAAAACAAACTCTCATAAAGGAAATTAATTTAAAATAATAAAATATTATTCCTTCTTTATTTTTTTAATTATTTTGAATTAATTTCCTTAATTTATATTATTTTTTATCTTTTAAAAAATTAATTTTTTATTAAAAAAACAAAAGAAATACACGTTGAAAATTCGGGTTGGGGGACTTGAATTCTCAACTTTTATTTTTGCAAATTATTTTGAAAATCACAATGTAATCTCGGGTCCTCCCAACCTAAATCTACACTATGAATAGTAAAATTGTATGTTTATGAAAATAATGGGGGATATGTATGTTTGTGTATATAATGTTTTATTTTTCTGTTTTGGTAAAAAAAAATTGTACAATAATATTTGGTCCCCTATTGGCAGTAACTCAGTAATATCCACCTCATTAATCATACAACTATCATCACTAATCCTTTAGGCCATCAACCTTTCACAAGAACACTCACTCTTAAACCCCTCTATGTTCAACAGAGCAACGCCCTACTAACGACCTTACATTCCCTTAAGGTTTTACACTAAGCATCCTAACTACTTCTCGTAACTTTCCTAACTACTCTATACTCTTAAAAAACTATATACCAGACATCTCCCAGAAACTACGATTACAGGTTTCTATGAGTACTACACCTACAAGATTCTCAATCTCCCACTTAGGTTGCAAACTAAGCACATCCTTAAGTAACACAAGTACGACGCTTACTAAGCTTGACTTTCTTCTATGGTTAACCAGGATCATGCATACTCGGATGTTTCCTCTTGAAACACCTTAACACGATTCGCAAGGGCGAAAGTCTCTTGCTATTCGTAATGAAAGTAACAACATGACAAATTATCAAGCAATCTAACAAGACATGATTGGAAGATAATTAACCCATAACAAGATTAACATTCGATTGACTAGGAGATAATAATTTTAAATCAAGAATGATCACTTATTCAGAATCAACAACAAATATTCTAAATGAATTCAAGAATGAAACCATGACCACAATATATACACATAGGGAGACATCAACAATCGCTTGATCGTGATAGAAACATCAGTAATCAAGCTTTTTGACGTAGGCTGACAACACAAAGAGTGAATTATACTCGGGCTTGCAAGTATAATCGAGCTACTTGACTTTAGCAAATCACACAAGAAAATGGGTTGTATTAGAACTGGAAGGTATGGTCAAAAGAGTATTCCTTATGAAATATATCTCGATATGGGTCATCGAACTATTGGGTATTAGCATTGCTAAGAACAAGAAATCACAAACAACCATACTATTTATGCAATTAAGGCAAAACACCGTACTACAAGCATACATAAAATTATAAGGTCGTACATATAAGAAGTAAGAATTAGACAATCACCAATGATGTATTAAGGAATCACAAGTTTAAACAATTACGTTTATGATCACACACAAAGAAAATAAAGGATTAGCCAACACATGTAAACACATTAATTAAACATACACATTCACAACACACCTGCCAGTTCAAGGTTCTTGATGACATTAATATGCACATCAAGTTTTCAATACCACTTGTATCACCTAACAGCTTGCCATGACATCCTACTGCACTTCACGAATTATAATGATGGTCAGTCTCATAAATTGTGACTCAACAGTGGATTTATGGTATAGCAGGAATTAAGGAAACACACATCACAAGCACCATTCAATCTCATTTAATCATGCAAAGGAAAATACAATTAATAATTCAAGCATGCTCAACAAAAGCATTCACAGGTAATCACATAGAGCACACACCAAAATATGGTAAGCACATAACACACTGGCCGAAAGGTTCGAACTGCTCTGATACCACTAAATGTGGCATCCTCTACCCCACACATATATGTACTAATAATAAAATAAATAAGAAATCAAAATTAATTAAAAAAATTTTGAAAACATTTAAATAAAAGCGTTTCAAAACAAGGTCCAAATAAATAATAAAATCATCTCAGCTCAAAACAAGGTCGTCAAAGACTTCATGCATTTAATATAGAAACCTATGCCCCAATGTCACATCCTATCAGAGTATTGTGTTCAAGTGCCTTCTAGCATGAGATTCTCCATAGCCATCCACCTAACCATCTACTCCCACGAATACAATATTAGAGATCATCACAAGATTCAAACATAAACAATATCTAGGGAGTGAGTTATCACATTCCTAACTATCAAAGAGAAACAGGGCAATATAGATATACATATCATATAAACAAAATACAACTTACTTAAACACAAATCATGTCATTCCACCACTTGTCACGTAACATCACACCTCAACACAACACGATTCATTCATTTTCACATCATTCACATTGTCATACCCTAATTTCATCCGGGGATTATTACTTGATGATATGCAACCTTTGATTGGCCGCTTCAAGAAACTTGGCACCCTTTGTTGCACAATATGTAAGTCCCGAGACGCGCCGGAAATCAAAAGGAAGCAGGGTTACGCGATCCCTGAAATTCCGTAATGTGGCGGAAACCAAAAGGGGGTGTTGTTGCGCAATCCGTGAGTTTCCGTAACTTCTTCGAAAGCTAAAAAAGAGTAAATACATGATCTGTAAGGATTCGTAACCTTACGGAAAGAAAATAAGTATCGTTACGAAATTCGTAAAGTTTCATAACGTTACGGAAAAAGAATCACCAAAAAAGGTAAAGGGGGTGCATTTAGTAAAAAGTGGGTGCAAATAGCGATCAGGCCCACTTGGGCCTTCCAGATTCTTCCTCCAGAAGGCGGTTGCTTCTGGAGGAAGCAACCTTGCTCGCCTGGGCGAGCTGGGTGGCAAGCTCCTCCCCTATTTTGCTATAACTAGGGGAAGGAGTGAAGAGAAAAGGGGTTTAGCCTTCTTGGCACTTCGTATTCTCTTAAAATTGCTGAGAAAAATTGTTTCCGTGAAGAAAACCCAAGCTGAGGCGCTTCCGTAACGTTTTCGTGAGTAATTACACGAAGATTTTCAACCGTTCTTCGACATTCATCGTTCGTTCTTCGTTTTCTTCAGTCTTCAAGTGATAAGTACCTCAAACCGAGCTTTTCAATTCATTCTATGTGCCCGTGGTGGTCCCCATTTGTTTCATGTACTTTTATTCACTTTTCATTCGCTTTCCGTACCCCCTTTTGACGTGCTTCAGTCGTTTATTTAAGTCGTTTCTTGCCTAATCTAAAAATAAAATAATTTTCCACCGATCATTTAAATTGTATTATCCGTTAATTTCTGTTAAAATGAATTCCGGCCGTTCGGTCGTGCCGTAACCACGTTGGAAATCAAAAAAAGAGGTAAAGTAATAATATAATAATCAAAAAATAACTTTTAGTAAAATGAAGCGAAAAAATCAATCCGACGTTTTCTCTTTGGGATTTCTCATTCTTAATTGAATTGACTAATAACTAAAGCAAAACTAAGGCAAAAATCAATTCGCCAAGTCAAGCTCGTCCACAAAAAGTCACTAAAAAAGGGATTTGAAAGTTTATTATCTCAGTCTTTCTTACCAAGTTAATAGATCATTTTTAAGGCTCAACACCTTTTAATGATCACCTTTCAAGTAAAAAGAATCGCTTGATTCACCCTTAAGAAAGAACTACGTAGGTCTGATTTCCTCTTCGATGGAGGGTACGTAGGAGCAAGAGCCCCGCTTTTGTCGACCTCAAAAATAAAAAGAAAATAAAAGTTAAGATAACACAATTTCACAATTCTAAAGAATAGGTTGTTGTCCTTTGAGACAAACGTGAGAGGTGCTAATACCTTCCTCAAACGTAAATACAACTCCCGAACTTAGAATTTTCATTTCGACCGGTTTCCTTCGATTTTTCTGATGTTTTCCACAAATAAACGTTGGTGGCGACTCCGTGCATCTTTCCTCCTTTGAAAAGAGCACCCGTGAGCCTCGCGTTCGCTCGCCCGCAAAAGAGCACGTTGCGACAATTGGCGACTCCACTGGGGACATTTTTGTGAGTTAGGCCTATTCTAAGGAATTGTGGATTTGTGAAACCTTGTGTGTGCATTTATTGAATTGTGTAAAGTGTAATAACTGCTGTCTTTTTTCACATTTTTTACACTAAGCACCCACGGGTTTGAGTAAAAAAGGGGCCCTATACCCGGGTTCATGGGAATTTAAGGAGTGGAGGTGAATCTATCATCATGCTAGGTCTCCGATGCGTGCCTCTAGAAAACAACCATGTGAGTTATGAATCGTTGGGAGTAGTTATTAGAGACCCCTAGATATTATCCCATAGGTCCCTAAAATAGGGGCACGAAGTGAACACGATGCGTGCCTTTTAAACACTGTCATGCATATAACCTAAAGGTCATGTACGCCTTTGTTGTATGATTATTTGAGGATATTGTCATGCTGTGTAAATCCCCCTTTTGCGCTTTTGCGCATCTGCATCATGTCGTCACACATGCGTTGTATGTGGGTCTCGTCTTTTGTCGTGTGAAGTCGGAAGATCCATATCGTCTTCTTAACTGCACACATGGGGCACTGCGCCCCCAAATGCGCAAGTAAGGAGAGATGATTTTCCGGGCTCTCGTGTCCGTAAATGCGTTCATATCATGCATCGCATAAACATCTCTTCAGCATCATAATGAACATATCGTTCCTGCATTTGTCCGTTATCATATTCCAGCCTCACATTTTGCATGAGTCATTGCATCATCATGCATATGCGTTCAACTGTCTTTTTGATCTACAAATTGCATACCTTTTGTTTTCATGTTTGCTCATGCATGATCCTTGCGTTTTCCTCTACAAAACAAAAACAAAAAAAAGGGGAAGCGTGAAAATTCACACTACATTCTTAGTTGCATGTGTTAGGTACCATGAGTCAACCATGTTGGGATCATAAACCCATTTTTTTTTAAAAAAAAAAACACAACAACAAAACAAAATGATTGAGCATGGTACCTAATGCATGGTTAACTAAGAAAGGATGTCCCTTCGGGCATCTCAATCTCATAATTACATTTTCCATACATAGCATGCGTATTCCCGAATCTCTCATCCCTATGAAATGTTGTTGAAGTATTGTCGATCAAAATTGCCATTCCCTGGGTTATGGGGTTGAACTAAGCTCGTGCTTTTACGAAAAAGTTCATCAAGTCAAGTTGAAGCATGGAAATAACCATCTTGTAAAAAATTGGGGCAAAAGATGGATCGGGTTACATCGCTGCTTCATCTACTGCCAAAAACATTTAGGACTGTTAATGTCCTTGTTACTTCCAGTTTCACCTAGACGAAGATGTCATGGACCATGTTGAAAATCTAAATTGATTCAACCCCATATCCTGCGTGAAGATTCGAAATACTTCAATTGTGCATCATTCGTATACATCTATGTTGTTCATTGCATTCTTTCCTTGAAAAAGAACTTAATCATTGTTATAAAAAAAAGAAAAGAACACGCTTTACGGCGCCTTTACCGAACCTGTGCTAGAACTAGAGTAATGGGTTAAGCAGAGGAGGTGCAAGAGCAGATGAAGGCCAACATGGAGGCCATGAAAGAGAAAATGGCCATAATGATGGAGGCCATGATGAGCATGATGAAGATAATGGAAGCCAATGCGGTTGCAGTCGCCACTACCAGCACTGTTGCTAACCCAATGCCCCCATCTGCCCTCAACCAAATGAATCATCCAACCTCAGCTATGGTAGGCAAAGATTTGGGAAGTACGGGCGGCCCCCATTATGCGTGAAGTTAAAAAAAGAATGCCTTCCCACAATATGGCTTGCCTCCCAACTATACACCACCCAATGTAGTGTACACTCCCAATGAGAATGTCAATAACTCCACTCCCATACTCATCGAGAGCCGACAACCCCAAACTGATCATGCACATGTCTCTCAACCCATGGGTGAGACACATGAAATGCCCCACCACAATCTAGCCAACTTCGAGCCTTGCCTCAGATATGCCACTGAAGGGCAGGCAATTGGTGGTATGCCCCTACAAAACCCTTTGGAGGGCCCTCAGTATCATCCCCAGCTACACCTCTTGCATTCCACAACAAGTAAAAACCCTCATGCTATGGTAGAAATAGGAAAGTTGGATCATCTAGAGGAAAGGCTCAGGGCCATTGAAGGAGGTGAAGATTATGCTTTTGCTAACCTAGAAGAGTTGTTCCTAGTACCCAATATCATCACCCCTCCCAAGTTCAGGGTGCTGGACTTTGACAAGTACAAGGGGACTACTTGCCCCAAGAACCATCTAAAGATGTATTGTCAGAAGATGAGGGTATACGCAAAAGATGAGGAATTGCTGATACATTCCTTCCAAGAAAGTCTTACTGGGGTAGCTGTTACCTGGTACACTAGCTTGGAACCTTCCCGAGCCCATGATTGGAAGGACCTAATGGTTACCTTCGTTAGGCAGTGTCATTATAATGGCTTCGGATAGGATGCAATTACTGAACATGTGCAAAAAAAGGGGGCATGGATCTTTCAAAGAATACGCCCAAAGGTGGAGGGATCTGGCAGCCCAAGTGGCACCCCCAAATGATGGAAAGGGAGATGATAATCATAATGGTAGACACATTACCAGTATTCTACTATGAAAATGGTGGGTTACACACCTTCAAGCTTTGCGGGTATGGTCTTCTCCGGCAAAAGGATCGAAGTGGGTCTGAAAAGAGGCAAATTTAATCATCTTGCTTGGACGAATGAGAAAACTGGGGCAAATGAAGAGGGTGAGAATGAGGGAGAAACCCATGCTGTGACTGCCATTCCTATATGGCCAAATTTCCCACCAACCTAACAATGTCATTACTCAACCAATAACAAACCTTATCCTTACCCACCGCCCAGTTATCCACAAAGACAATACCTAAATCAACCACAAAGTCTGTCTACCGCACTTCCAATGATGAACACCACCTTTGGCACAAACCAAAAACACCAACCAAGAAATGAATTTTGCAACGAGAAAGCCTGTAGAATTCACCCCAATTCCAGTGTCCTATGCTGACTTGCTCCCATATCTACTTGATAATTCAATGGTAGCCATAACCCCAGCCAAGGTTCATCAACCTCCATTTCTCCGAGAATACGACTCGAACGCAACGTGTGCTTGTCATGGAGAAGCCCCGGGGCGTTCCATTGAGCATTGTAGGGCTCTGAAGCGTAAGGTGCAAGGTCTAATTGATGCGGGCTGGCTGAAATTTGAGGAGAATCGCATGTAAATCCTGACATTGACAAGAGATGCCACACATGGGGCAATTTTGAAAGCTGTTGTTAGATGTCTCTAATGACTCATCAGGATTTTCAAGTTTGTACCATTATTGTAAACCACAGTTACAATGTTAAATGAAATGGATAAAGTTGATATCTTTGTCCCTCATCCTCTCACAAACGCATCTTTGCTTATTCAACTTTCACCGGAATGTGGATGCAAGCCATTGGTCTGTTTGCTCAAGCGACCGGTGCTCCTGAGTTTGGACTTCCAAGACCGTTCAATCAGAGATTACTCGTCTTGCACGTTGGTGGGGGTGCCGTAAAACAACGAGTAAAGTTCAAAATAAAATAAAAAAAAAGAGTTAAAAAAAAATCATTTGATTGACTGTGTTTTCAAGACGTTCATGTGTCCTCATTTTATCATTCTGGAAAGTTTGTCTTTTTAGAGAGAAGTGAGTTATCAAGAATAGGATGTTGGACAAATGGCCTCAGTTACCTTAAGAAAAAAAGGGGGGTTGAATTAAGATACGAAGATTATTCCCCGATTAAACTTTCACTCTCTCTTTTCGGATTAACAATGCACACAGGGACAACCCTTCCCTTGTGTTCAAGAATCCCCTACAACAAGAGACCCACGGTCTCTTAATCCCTTTTCAGAAATAAGAAGAAGAGAAGAAGAAATCTCTCTTAAAAGAGATAGATTGTAAAATGAAGATCAATAAAAAAATCCTTATTGAATATACAAGTGGTTGACGAAGGAATCTTTATGAGAGGATAAGACATTTCAGTTCAGAAAAAACTCTTAATCTTTTGAGAGGATAAAACTTTTTGGGCAATGAAAACTCTTTTTAAATTGGTGTTTCCAAGTCACATATAAATAGACCCTTGATGGCCATTCATAAACCATTTGAATAGATGTGACTCTTGGAAATTATATTATGAAAATCCCCTATGGTAATCAATTACAAGACTTGTGTAATCGATTACAGGTTTTAAAAATTTGAATTAAAACGTTCAATAAACTGCTGGTAATCAATTACCATCGATGTGTAATCAATTACACGTTATAAATTTTGAATTCAAATTTCTAGCAATTGTTATAAACATTTTCAGCTGCTGGTAATCGATTACCAGAGGGAAAATCTCATTTTGAAATGTTAGAATTCTTTGGTCAAACCTTTTGTTTTTTTCAATTTGGAAACTTCTTCCTAAAGATTCTAGAGCTTAACTTGATCATATATCTTGATTTTCTTGGGTTCTAGTCTTGAATAAAACTTAGAAGCACTTGATCCTTTAGCATCATCAAGACATCAAAACATCTTGCTTCTACATAGGAGTCATTTGACTTAATCCATCAACTGAAAAATCCTTCAACTATTTCTCGTCCTTGGAAAATTCTTTTTGCAAGAATCAACTGCTTCTTTCATTCTTCCTCACTACGAGGTTGTGAAAACAAGACAACGATTGTACCTCAAAGCCCTACACTGGGGCAATGAAAGGCACCATGCATAAACCTTAAACGAACCTAGGGGCAGATTAGAAGCTCTCACCCAATAGGTTCCCAGCTACAAGGTCATGACGAAAGATAACAATTGGTACCTCAAAGCCTTACATTGGGGCAATGAGGGGCATCTTGCATGAGCCTCAAGTGAACATAGGGGCAAATCAAAAGTCCTCACCCGTCGATGTTTTTAAACAAGAAAAAAAGGGGGGGAGACAAACCCTGGAATTTCAATAGATTGATTGAACGTCAAACGGCTCCATTGCCGTCACTCCAAAATGGTCAAGTGACTAAATCAAACAGAACATACACTCTGAGGGAGTTCCCAGAGAGATTTGCAAAAGATAGGATAAGGTGGCATGAATTATCACCTTTTTCAAAAGGACAGTCAATCTGTGTTTTCCAAAAAAATTAAATCAAAATCAAAATCACAAAATAGGGAAACAATGCCATGAACATTGTACAACTTTCCATTGCATTGCATTGTTTCATATGAGGTCAGCATCACCAAATTTCATGACAAAGGTTGCATGTGTCTGCATCCCTAAAAATCATGTTAACTACATAGATTTCCTACATCTCGTGGATGACCGACCCTCTCGATGAGTCGATCTCTTGCTTTCTCATAAAGGTGGACCCTTGGGTACTAGTACCTATCACCTTTAGAGGACCTTATGTCCTCGCCATCAGAGGACTGTACATCCTCGTCTGCAAAGGGTTGCACGCCCTCGCCTTTAGAGGGCTACGCGTCCTCATTTTCAGTGTGCTCCATATCCACACCTTAAGAGAATATAAGGTCCTTTGCCCTTAGATGCTTCACCAAGACTTGCGCTCTCGGTTAAGGGGCCAGTAGTTTCCTTTTATCAGTTCTTGGGCCACCCCCTGATATTGGAGGGCGACCAACTGTGCGAGCACATCCAGAGAGGGAGGCTATCACGCATCTACTATGCATACCAGGGCAAGATTTCACCCGTGCCGCTGCAAAAAGACGAGTGCGGATCATGCGCACCAACATGACTACTCTTACATGGTTATGGATGACGTTGCTATTTAGCAACATTCTGCCCAGCGACCACAATGCCAATCTCCCCCTACAGATGGATCAGTTGGTCTGTGCCGTCATAACATAGGTAAGTATGCACATGGCTCAATTGATTTCTGATGTCATCTATTGTTTGCAGGGATCGTGCCCACAAGACGCCCAGTGGACCCGAAGAAGTCCAGTAGGGCCCTGGGGTTTCCAACTCTGGTTACGGGCCTCTGCCAGTCCTACAGGGTGCCCGTCCCCCCAGCGAGGTCATGCCATTGTGACATAGGTAAATATGCACGTGACTCCATTGATTTCTGATGTCATCTATTGTTTGCAGTGGACCTGAAGAAGTCCAACAGGGTCTTGGAGTTGCCAAGCTCTAATTACGGGCCTCCTTCAGTTCTACGGAGTGCCTGTCGCCCCCAGCAAGGTCATCAGGCCCCCTACTAATCGAGCTTTCATCAAGAAGTACTGCGTCCCCAGGCAGGCGCAGGGCGAAACACCACAGCAGCCTGGGGGCGGCCGGCAGCGGGCAACAGACGCACCGCCATCACCTCTAGAGTTCACCTCAGCTCATCCACAAAAAGGTTAGAGTGTTGCTTACGACCCATGGCCGACCAATAGGCGACTAAGTCCAAAGCCAAAGGTAAGCAAAGTACTAGGTCCGTGACCGACAAGTCATCACGCGTCTAGCTCAAGACGTTAAAGAAGCGCTACTAGGAGGCAACCTAGTACCTTTTAAATCTCTGCTTGTTATTTGATCACTTTTGTTTCTCAAGTCATAGCAGGACACACCTAGTTGCTCATGATCCTAGGAATAAATAAAACAAGCACAAGCTCGGAAGGTAGTCATACCTCACAATATATATATATATATATATATATATATATATATATATATATATATATATATATATATATGTATGTATGTTTAGGTAGCAAGATACCTTGGGTATGCATGTATATAGCAAAAATATCTCACAAAACATATATATGTATGTTTAGGTAGCAAGATACCTTGGACACGCATGTATATAGCAAAATACCTCACCAAATATACGTATGTTTAGGTAGCAAGATACCTCATAAAAAAAAGAGAGCGAGCAAGAAAAGAAAAAGAAAATCATAATAATAATAATAATAAAAAGTTGTCTAGCTAAAAAACCAACATGCTTTTGAAAGAGACAGCTTCCAACTTTTCTTTGAAAAGTTCACTGATCGTAACCAGTTTTTTAAAAAATGTGTGTATACACCTGAAGGGTGAATGCTATGAAAATTTTCCCGAACGCCCAAAATGGACTCGGATGAATGCACAAATTGATAAAAAAACATATTTTGGAAATATTGGGTCGACTTAAATAGGAAATATAAATCCTGAGCCCTAGTGTCACATGACCATAAAAACTTGATGCTTGAGTTTCCACATGGGTGCATGCATGACCAGTTTTGCATAAAATTTCCTAATCATCATTGTTGCATGTGTATCATGGGAATAATGTGGGACATCCCCTTTATCCCCAAACCGCTGGCCAAACCCTGACATGTATCATGACCAGCCGTTCTACAAGCCTTGAGCCAAAATCCCAACTTACCATAAACCTTGACCCAGGGTGAGAATGTCAATCCTTGCCCTCGGAAGAAAACACAAAGAGAAAGAAAATTCCCAATCCAAGAAGGGGAGAAGACACAAAAAAGAGAAGAAAAGAAAAATTCCCAATCAAAGAGTGGGAGAAAGCAAAAAAGGAAAGAAAATTCCCGATCAAGGATCGGAAGAAAACAGAAGAAACATCCAGAAAGGTCTTTGGACCAGAAAATACCTAAACAATACAGAATTGTCACCAAGTAAACAAGAAAAAGGAAACCACGACCTAAAGTAGGCCTCTCCCTTTGATTGCCGACAAAATCCTGTGCGCTAGCGACTTTCTCGCCACGCACTAAACAAAAACAGAAGAGGAAAAGGCAAAAACACTCAAAGCCAAATTCCCCACCCAAAGGAAAATCCCAAGAAAAAGTCCTATTGATCCATGATCACGCATGTAATCTTTGATTTGATAGGAAATGATTTGCAAAATCAAATCATGACATATCTATGGTTCGGAATTAGGATAAAACACTTACCTGTGTGAGATTGATACATTTTGAGTGATTTTCTTCTGTTTTTGTTGAACCCAGTACTTCCTTTAAATGGTCATTTAGAAACGAAATGCTAATATCCAAAATCTCATTTACAGTTATGAGAAAATTGCATCAGCATACTCTCCTTCCCCGATAGACACATCATTTTTCATCCAAAAAACATATGATGCTTTGATCAGTTGGAAGTTTTGTCTCTTTATTAAAGCATGTTCGTATTTTAGTGAAGAAAACACCGAGACTATTTTTAGTCTCACAGTTATCAAGAACTACGTAGGTCTGAGTTCCTCATCACAAATTGAGGATACGTAGGAGCAAAAGCCCTGCTTTTGTCGACCACCCCACCTTTTGTTACCATGACCCAAGAGTCCGGGGGCATGCGGAGCCACATGACCGTGGGATCCCCAAATTCGTATGTTCCATCATTTACCATTTGTATGCTATCTTGTTTTTATAACTTGAGGGACTAACGTTTGTTTTAATTGACTTTTGTTTTATGCATACATGTCGTTTGAACTGTTACGTTAGTATTTACTTCGTTGTTGTCAATAGTGTTTGTTGAAGTTCCAGAATCGTGTAGAATTTTTCATTTTTAGGAACATTGTCCAAAATAAAAATAAAATGAACCAAAATCATGATAAAAAGAAAGAAGCGTTGCAAATAAATGTCTATGCATATAAAGAAAAAGAAAAATGTTTCTCATATATGAATATAGAAGGAAAAC
Organism: Glycine max; assembly: GCF_000004515.6. NCBI lineage: Eukaryota > Viridiplantae > Streptophyta > Magnoliopsida > Fabales > Fabaceae > Glycine > Glycine max. The sequence goes on along the minus strand of NC_038254.2, from coordinate 42,997,711 downwards.
GTGTATATAAGGATTTTTTGCGTGTGTAAATAATGTGTGAAAAGAAATCCTTGTGTGTGTGAGCAACGAGTATATATAAAGAAACTTTTGTATGAACCACAGGTATGTGTTGGGAAAAAACGAAAAAAAAAATCGTTGAACGTAAATAGGTTTTGTATATAGACCGTGTGACGTAAAGAGAAAGAGTTCCAATGCGTGTACAGAAAAAGTTTGTCATGTATAAGAATGTAGGTGTACAAAGAAAAGTTTTCCTCGTAGAGGGCCATGGGTGTATAATTTTGTGAATATAAAAAATAAACAAAAAGGAAAAAGAAAGGAAGACCTCGAAGGTCGACATGTTATAGTTAGGAAGCATAAATCATTCGTAGAGAGCAAACATATCTTTTGGAAACAAGGGACTGACGCTAAGAGTTTATTTTCCTGAATAACCGAGATAAGAATGGATGAATTCATTGAACTGATGAAAGAACATAATTTGGAAATGTTGGGTCTGTTTGTGTAAATTCCCAACCGTAGTATCACAATGCCATAAACGGGATGCTTGAGTTCCCACCTGGCTGTGGCCATGAGTAATTTTGCACGTTGTTTCCAAATCATCATTATCGGACGTGCCTTGTGGAATAATAAGGAAGTTCAGCCTGAGACCGACACCTTGACACCCAAATTTGTTTTGCCCCAGATATCAAGATCGGGCTCTCACGATAAAAGCCCCCATTAAGACACAACCTTAGAAGTTTTTGAACCTTGGCCTATCGAAAGAATCCTCGTCCTTTCTCCTGAAGCAAAGGACGACGGAATCTCCTTAAGGGAGAGTGAATAGAATGCTAAAACCCAATTTCCCAAAGAAAGGAATGGAAAAGGAGAAGTGAAAAGAAAGGAAAGGAAGAAATGGAAAGAAAGAAAAGAAAAATGAAAACAAAGAAAAGAACAATGAAAAAGAAAGGAAAAGAAGGATTCCCGATCAAAGATCGGAAGAAAGTAAAAAGGGAAAGATTGGAGGAAAACAGAGTAATCCTCGATCAATGAAAGAAAGAGAACGGAAAATCTTCAGACTAGATAAATTTTTGGCAAGGTAAGTGACTGCCGGCAAAGGAAAACCCATTTTTTGGTGTCTCTTCCTTTCGAATTGCCATTCAAAGGTCATTCTCAACTGGCAATATCCCGCCCCACATAAAAGGAAGAGACCGAAACACTCAGCTTCCTCTCCAAAAACACTACCCTCGAGAAAATCCTGTTGATCCGTGATCGTACGTTTGATCTTTGATTCGATAGGAAATCGTGTGCAAAATAAAGTCATGGTGCAGTTATGGTTTGGGAATAGGGTGAAACACTTGCCTGTGTGAGTTTTTTTTATACACTATGAGTGATTTATTTTCAGCTTAGCCTGATGTTTCCCCTAAATGTTCATTTAAAAGCTAAATGTTGACATCCTGCCCTTCATTTTCGGTTACAAGGAAGATTACCCTTGGCATGAGTATATTGTTTCTCTAAGATATGGTGCTCTCGCGAATGATTTATTTTTCTTTGCAAAAAGCATGCTTGCCTTTTTAGGTAGAAAACAACCGGTGGACCATTCGGTCTTGCCAACAAATTTTATTCGAAGCCCCATGAATTGCGTTTTCGTTCATGCATCCTCCACCAACGAGTTTGGAGCCATGCTTCATGATTGCCTAGAGAGGACCCTCTAGTGCAATCCTCCATCCTCTCCTTTTATTCGGAGCCCCATGAATTAATTTGTCGTTCATGCATCCTCCACCAACGAGTTTGGAGCCATGCTTCATGATTGCCTAGTGAGGACCCTCTAGTGCAATCCTCCATCCTCGCCTTTTATTCGGAGCCCCATGAATTGATTTGTCGTTCATGCATCCTCCACCAACGAGTTTGGAGCCATGCTTCATGATTGCCTAGTGAAGACCCTCTAGTGCAATCCTCCATCCTCGCCTTTTATTCGGAGCCCCATGAATTGATTGGTCGTTCATGCATCCTCCACCAACGAGTTTGGAGCAATGCTTCATGATTGCCTAGTGAGGACCCTCTAGTGCAATCCTCCATCCTCGCCTTTTATTCGGAGCCCCATGAATTGCGTTTTCGTTCATGCATCCTCCACCAATGAGTTTGGAGCCATGTTTAGTGATTGCCAAGTGCGGACCCTCTAGTGCAATTCTCCATCCTCGCCTTTTATTCGGAGCCCCATGAATTGCGTTTTCGTTCATGCATCCTCCACCATTGAGTTTGGAGCCATGCTTCATGATTGCCTAGCGAGGACCCTCTAGTGTAATCCTCCATTCTCCAATATGTTCTTCACCGTCAAGTGCGGACCCTCTTGACTGGGAAATGTAGTCTTTGTTATTTTCCCGTTTGATTCCTCCACCAACGAGTTTGGAGCCATGCTTCATGATTGCCTAGCGAGGACCCTCTAGTGCAATCCTCCATTCTCCAATGTGTTCTTCACCGTCAAGTGCGGACCCTCTTGACTGGGAAATGTAGTCTTTGTTATTTACCCGATTGATTCCTCCACCAACGAGTTTGGAGCCATGTTTAGGGATTGCCTAGTGAGGACCCTCTAGTGCAATCCTCCATTCTCCAATGTGTTCTTCACCGTCAAGTGCGGACCCTCTTGACTGGGAAATGTAGTCTTTGTTATTTACCCGATTGATTCCTCCACCAACGAGTTTGGAGCCATGTTTAGGGATTGCCTTGTGAGGACCCTCTAGTGCAATCCTCCATTCTCCAATATGTTCTTCACCGTCAAGTGCGGACCCTCTTGACTGGGAAATATGGTCTTTGTTATTTCCCCGATTGAATCTTTCGCCAAACATGTATATTATACTATTGTTTTTTTTTTGTTGTTTGTATTTTGTTTTGTGCTGGCAGAAAAAAGAAGGAGTAGAGAGGAGATTCGTCATAGACTAATCACGGAAAGGGCAAGATGGACGAAATCAGTGTCTTATCTTTGCTTTCCTCTTATCTCCGATAAAAGGTAAGTAAAGAGGGGCAACTGTCATACCCTAATTTCGTACGGGGATTATTACTTGATGATATGCAACCTTTGATTGGCCGCTTCAAGATACTTGGCACCCTTTGTTGCACAATATGTAAGTCCCGAGACGTGCCGGAAATGAAAAGGAAGCAGGGTTACGCGATCCTTGAAATTCCGTAATGTGGCAGAAACCAAAAGGGGGTGCTGTTGCACAATCCGTGAGTTTCCGTAACTTCTTCGAAAGCTAAAAAAGAGTAAATACATGATCCGTAAAGATTCGTAACCTTACGGAAAGAAAATAAGTATCGTTACGAAATTCGTAAAGTTTCGTAACGTTACGGAAAAAGAATCACCAAAAAAGGTAAAGGGGGTGTATTTAGTAAAAAGGGGGTGCAAATAGCAATCAGGCCCACTTGGGCCTTCCAGATTCTTCCTCCAGAAGGCGGTTGCTTCTGGAGGAAGCAACCTTGCTCGCCTGGGCGAGCTGGGTGGCAAGCTCCTCCCCTATTTTGCTATAAATAGGGGAAGGAGTGAAGAGAAAAGGGGTTCAGCCTTCTTGGCACTTCGTATTCTCTTAAAATTGCTGAGGAAAATTGTTTCCGTGAAGAGAATCCAAGCCGAGGTGCTTCCGTAATGTTTCCGTAACGTTTCCGTGAGTAATTACGCAAAGATTTTCAACCGTTCTTCGACATTCATCGTTTGTTCTTCGTTTTCTTCAGTCTTCAACTGGTAAGTACCTCAAACCGAGCTTTTCAATTCATTCTATGTGCCCGTGGTGGTCCCCATTTGTTTCATGTACTTTTATTCTCATTTTCATTCGCTTTCCGTACCCCCTTTTGACGTGCTTCAGTCATTTATTTAAGTCGTTTCTCGCCTAATCTAAAAATAAAATAATTTTCCACCGATCATTTGAATTGTATTATCCGTTAATTTATGTTAAAATGAATTTTGGCCGTTCGGTCGTGCCGTAACCACGTTGGAAATAAAAAAAAAGAGGTAAAATAATAATATAATAATCAAAAAATATCTTTTAGTAAAATGAAGCGAAAAAATCAATCGGACATTTTCTCTTTGGGATTTCTCATTCTTAATTGAATGAACTAATAACTAAAGCGAAACTAAGGCAAAAATCAATTCGCCAAGTCAAGCTCGTCCACAAAAAGTCACTAAAAAAGGGATTTGAAAGTTTATTATCTCAGTCTTTCTTACCAAGTTAATAGATCATTTTTAAGGCCCAACACCTTTTAATGATCACCTTTCAAGTAAAAAGAATCGCTTGATTCACCCTTAAGAAAGAACTACGTAGGTCTGATTTCCTCTTTGATGGAGGGTACGTAGGAGCAAGAGCCCCGCTTTTGTCGACCTCAAAAATAAAAAGAAAATAAAAGTTAAGATAACACAATTTCACAATTCTAACGAATAGGCTGTTGTCCTTTGAGACAAACGTGAGAGGTGCTAATACCTTCCTCAAACGTAAATACAACTCCTGAACTTAGAATTTTCATTTCAACCAGTTTCCTTCGGTTTTTCCGACGTTTTCCACAAATAAACGTTGGTGGCTACTCCGCACATCTTTCCTCCTTTGGAAAACGCACCCGTGAGCCTCGCGTTTGCTCGTCCGCAAAAGGGCACGTTGCGACACACATACTCAAGGATCAAACAATATCACTCAACCAATCAATATCAATCAATACATAAGTGTTATCTCGTCGTGCTTGTGATTAAACTCGTCGGGTCCCCATAGTGGTTTCCATCATAATACTCGTTGCGCATTAACTCGTCGCCCTTAAAGGGTCTTATAGTCGTGTGATTGTACGATTCATATCTCACAACTTAATGCACACATCTCAATGCACATATATATTACAAGTCAATACATACTCTCAATTTATCACATACACTCGGTCTCAATCACAATGGTATAATCCCAAAGTAACATGTTATCATACCTCATGAATCATATACATTTGTCTATGAACTATGAAATACACAAAACTGCTTAATTGTTTTCAAAATCATTTTAGCTTGTTGCGCCTCAAAGTGATTCAATTCGTTGGGTTCCCACAATGGATTTTATCACAATACTCATCGCACAAAAACTTGTTGCCCTTAAAGGGTCTTACAATTGTGTGATTGCACAATTCATAACTCACAACTCAATACATACAAAATCTCAATACACATGTATTTCTCCATTCATCACAGGTTAAATATGTCACTTACTCACAATTTGAATCACAATTTCATAATCTCAATATAACAATTTATCATGTCAATCTAGCAAATCTTGTCCAAAGTAAAAATAATTTAAACAAAAATGCCTCTCACAACATGGGAGTAAAACCCCTCAAAAAATTTCACACAATCATATAGGAATAATTCAAACACAATAAACATACCAAAATAAACCCCAATTTGGTCCTCTAAGGATCCCTACATATGTTCATTCTAACCCCAATTGCGATAAACTCATCCCTTACCTCTAAGCGGGATCACGTTTGTATTTTGGCAGTAATAGCGACATCTCTAGCAGTTATGTAAGATTCCTCAAGCTTTTCCTCTAGTTACTCTATTAGGGTTTCCAAGCGTTAGAGCAAAAGAAAAGGGATTGAAGCCTCCATTTTATTATCTCCGTGCAAGGAACATTTCTCTCTCATTAGACAATGTTGGTTAATTTGAAAATCGAGATAATACTTGATAAATCTGAAGTCGTGTATAACACTTTCAGATTGAATCAAATTTCGGGGTTCAACCAAAAATTGTTCAATCGGATAAAATCAGAAGATTATAATTCAAGAGTTTTGTTTTGGTCTTGTATGTTTTGTCACCCGTTATGCTTTCTGAACCAGAATGATTATTTATGATCAAAGAACAGGTGGTTTTTGGCGGTTAACGGAAGTTATTTCTTTTTTAAAAACTGCCGTTGATGGAAGTTTTAGTAACTTCCATGTAACTTCCAACCGTTGATGGAAGTTTTAGTAACTTCCATGTAACTTCCAAAATTTGCCTAAACCGAACATCTCGTTATTACATTAAAACAAGCGTGCACTCTTATTTTAACATAATAAAGAGATCAATTACACTAAAATGTCCAACAAACCTCCCCCATTTTAGTGTAATTACCGATCAAATCACCCAAGTCATAACATACAACAAACTACTGCATAGATGAAATATCGTGACGATTGAATTTCATCTTAGCAAATTACACGTTTCAAATATTCGAATATCAGGGTGTCACTAAGGATTGAACCCTTTCTATTCATAATGAATACATGAAGATAATCTGCACAATAGTTTATAACATTACTCTTGCTCGACACTAGTTTACTAGCCTGTGTCCCTATCCTTCATAAGCATATCAAAGCCAAGTCCCAGCTTCTTGAAGCGGCTAAACTTTATGCTTATATAGGTAGTCCTTTTCTTTCTTGCACCTGCAAATGCAATTTTTCAAAAGAACCATTGAGAAGTTATACTTCAACCTCCTTAACTTACAGAACCGAACACATACCTTTTGGGATACTTTCAATGATGTGTTCCAATCTCTGCATGTTAAGCTTTCCACATTGAATTCAGCACCTAATGTCATATTAGATGGGAATTGGGTATCTTAACATAAGAGATTTCAGATGGACTTTAATCCTAATCCCACAGCCGACCATTTCACGAGATCTCTACTTAACCCTTTGGTTGAATGATCGGCCAAATTATGCTGAGTTCTCACAAACTCCACTGATCACACCATGCATGATTAACTCCCGAACCATGTTGTGTCTAACACCCAAGTGTCTAGACTTCCCATTATACACTTGACTATATGCCTTAGCCAAAGTTCATATGGGGTAACCTTATTCCTTTTGTTAGGAATTCGGTTCAACAAGTAACAGGCTGTCAACATAGCCTCACCCCAAAATCCTTCACTTAAACCCAAATAGGATAACATGGAATTCACCATTTCTTTCAAGGTTCTATTCTTCCTTTCGGTTACACCATTCTGTTGTGGTGTATAGGGAGCTGTAGTTTGATGTATTATTCCAGTAGATTGAAAATAAACCGGATCATAATACTCACCTCCCCTATTCGTACGAAGAGTTTTGATTAGCCCATTTTGATGAAGTTCTACCTCTTTCTTATAAATTTTAAATTTATCAAGAGCTTCATCTTTTGTATTTAATAAATATACATAACAATACCTTGATGCATCATCAATAAAAGTAACAAGATATTTTTTTTATGACCTAATGATGGAGTAGCATGCAAATCACACAAATCACTATGAATAAGGTATGAGACTTTAGTCTCACTTTTAACATCCTTAAAAGGTTTCCTAGTGATCTTGGTCAACATGCAAGTTTTGCATTTTCCAATATTCATATCAAAAGGAGGAATCATACTTGTTTTTGACATATCTTTTAATCTTTTGTAATGAACATGTCCTAATCTAGCATGCCAAATTTCTGACTTTGTCATATTAGTTATAGAACTACACGAGGCCATACAAACAGATTCATGAACAAAAGGAACATCAATGTTTAATTTAAACATTTCATTACAACGATAACCAAATCCAACAAACGAACCATGTCTTGACAAGATGTACTTGTCACTTTCAAGTACTTGCTTGAAACCACAATTATTTAAAACCATACCAGACAATAAGTTCTTACGAATACCAGGTACAAATATGACATTATCCAAATACAAACTTTTTCCGGAAGTAAAAACTAAATTCACACAACCTAATCCTAGGATTGGTTCAGTTGCAACATTGCCCATCTTCACAATAGAGCCATCATCGATTGGTCTAAATTCCTTGAACCAACGACGATCTTTGCACACATGGCTTGTTGGTGCCGAATCAAACCACCAAGCAACGTCATCATCCTGCACATAGAATGCATCAGATATTAGTGATACATAATTTGAATTTGTATTCGAATTAAAATTATTCACTACAATCTGACCTTGTTGCTTTTCAGGATCATTAGACCCACTTGGACCAGCCTTGTTCTTTCCTTTGAACACCTGGCAATCCCTCTTTAAATGACCAGGTTTCCCACACTTCCAACATGACAATTTTGTCTATTTGTTTGGACCTTTGTTCTTATTTCCTTGAAATTTTCGTTTGTTACCTTTAGCATTGTAATTTTGCTTAACTGTTCCATTTTCCTCTACCATATTAACGAAAGAGGAACCTGCTACGTTTTTATCATTGACTTTGTCAATTTCCTGAGCCCTCAGTGACTCCTTAATCATGAAATGACTACCGAGTTGAACCAGAGTCAACTCTTCCTTCTTATGTTTCAAGGTATGCTTGAAGTCTTTCCAAGAAGAAGGCAGTTTATCAATTATAGATGAAACTGCAATGGATTCATCCATTTTCAAATCATGTTGAGTAAACTGACCCAAAATCCGCAACAGTTCATTATATTGTTCCATAACAGGCCGCGAATCAATCATTTTGTAATTAAAGAAATTACTAACTAAGAATTTGTTACTTGAGGCATCTTCTGCCATATACTTGGATTCAAGAGAGTCCCATAATTCCTTAGCAGACTCAACATTTTGATAAATATCAAAGAGAGCGTCAGACATACCGTTCAGAATGTGTCCACGACAAATGTAATCGTCGTTCTCCCATTTCGAACGCTTCCTTGCTTGATCCAGAGTTTCGTCTTCCATATACACCGGCATCGGTGTACTCAACACATACACCACATTCAATGTTGTCAAGAGAAAGTGCATCTTCTTCCGCAATCTTCTGAAATCCTGCCCTTCAAACTTGTCCAACTTCGCAAACTTGCTTGTCATCTTCAAACTATCGTTCGTCATCTCGAAAAGTTTTGATTCAATCTTTTGTTGGTTAATTTGAAAATCGAGATAATACTGGATAAATCTGAAGTCGTGTATAACACTTTCAGATTGAATCAAATTTCGGGGTTCAACCAAAAATTGTTCAATCGGATAAAATCAGAAGATTATAATTCAAGAGTTTTGTTTTGGTCTTGTATGTTTTGTCACCCGTTATGCTTTCTGAACCAGAATGATTATTTATGATCAAAGAACATGTGGTTTTTGGCGGTTAATGGAAGTTATTTCTTTTTTGAAAACTACCGTTGATGGAAGTTTTAGTAACTTCCATGTAACTTCCAACCGTTTATAGAAGTTTTAGTAACTTCCATGTAACTTCCAAAATTTGCCTAAACCGAACATCTCGTTATTACATTAAAACAAGCGTGCACTCTTATTTTAACATAATAAAGAGATCAATTACACTAAAATGTCCAACAGACACTACTTCGGAAATCCCAACAGTTGAGTTGTGTGAAGGTGAATTTCTAAGCCGATGTTTGAAACACACGACGATCCAACGGTTAACGAGTCCAAGGTCATATTTTTAGTAGAATAGGTTTGGGTGTATGCGGAAAAAAGAAAGTTACGATGCGAAGGAAATTTCTCTCACCGTAGACATTGTTTCACAAATTCCAATGGAAAAGATGTTCAAAAATGAGATCCAAACCTGGTGCTCAAATTTTGTGATGATCTGACGGTTTACTAGTCCAGGATCATCATTTTATCGAGACAGGTTTGGGTGTATGCGGGAAAAAGAGAAGATTTTGGAAGAAGAAGAGGAATGAAAACAAAATGAAGAGGAAGAGGAAGAGTAGAGACATATGGTAAGTCTGAACCTAACATGTTTCTATTTATAATTAGGTACTCCTAACCTATTATTTATTGTATTTTTCTTTATTTTTATTATTTTATAAACAAGAACTCTATTTTATTTCCCATCAAATGAATAAATAAAATCTTTTTTATTTTCTTGAAAACCATTATTTTAATTAATAAATTTATTTCTCCTTATTTATTTAATTATAAAAACCTCATCATTTTTCTAAAACTATTTATTTTTAAATAAAAAACCCTTTTTAATTTGTTTTACAAAAAAATGGGGTGTTAAAGTTACATTTGGCCTCTAAGTTGAATCTAACGTGAAAAAAATTTCGTAACAAGTTTTGGATGCCGTTCCCAGAGGATAAATGAATTTTTATATTTATTTGATTAAGAGCATGTAAATATTTATAGATAGACTATTAAATAATTTTAAATAGTTATAAATAATTGTAGATATATAGATTTTATTAGGTGATAAATTAGTAGATAATAATTAGAGTAAATAGAGTTGGTGGTGTATATATCTTTTAGATCTAGTTAGATGTATATATCTTTTATATTAGATTTAAGTAGTTACTTATAAATTAGAATCTCTCATCTTCTAGGTAGTCAGTAGAAATCTTGAAATTAAAAATTCAAATAATATCTATCATATCTTTTAATATTTGATTGATATCTGACCTCTATTTGAAATTTTAATTTCTATTTTATCTTGTAAATATATTATCTAATTGATTGTAATTTTAAGATTTTTTTTAATATTTACTAACATATCTTTTGTAATTATCTTGTAAATGTTTTAGGCATTTAAATTTTTCATTTCTTAATTACACATAATTTTTGAATAACCTTGTAGATATCTTTTTAATTTTTCAGTTTTAAAATTTTTATCTCTAATCCTTATTAGTAAATATAGTACATATAATTTAGTGGGTAGATTTATCTTTAAGTTTTAGATTTTTCTTTCTCCTTTATTTTCAAATTTTTGTGTATATATATTAGATATATATCTTTTATTTTTCTGTTTTTAATGTCTTTAACAAATAATATAATTTAGAATATTGAAGTAGCTATCTTTAATTTTTTTTCAAATTTTATAAAATTTTGAATATATATATATATATATATATATATATATATATATATATATATATATATATGATGGAGAGCATAACCAAAAGCATAGTAAAACAACATCAACCGTTGATACCAAAACAACTAATTCTCTCATGTGAAAAGTGTGGAGGTAACCACCACTGTATGGAGGAAATAGCCTAGGAAGCAAAATTCATGAGAGAACGCATTACAAAATTAGAAGAAGCCATAATCAACCTTAGCACCACATCCTACTCCAACCTTGAGAACACCATGAAAGTAGTAAATTCGTTAAAAGATCAAGTAAAGGAGTTAGTATGATGCAAATAAAAGAAAATGCCAACATGGTTGATTGCAATGCCATAACAACAAGAAGCGGGTTAGCAACTAAAGAGCTAGTAAAAAAGGACATGGAGGTAGATAATGAAGTGAAGGAAGACATACAAGAGGAGGATGTGATAGTTGAAGAAATCACATGAGAGCCAACTAAGACATAGAGTCGGCTTACAGAAGAAGCTAAACAAGCAATTACACATGAGAAGTTGTATCTCTCCAAACCAGCAAAGCAAGATAAGGAGTGGCGATATAGAAGGCTTATAGACTTGATTAAGCAATTTGATGTCACCATTCCTTTCATCAATGTCATAGATATGATGCTAGAATACTAAAAGCTCTTAAAAGACCTCATAACTAAGAATAAGTGTTTGAAAGACTATGGCATAGTGACTCTTGAAGAGGATTGCAGTGCCATCTTGGAGAATCACAAGAAGCACAACCATAAAGGAGACTCAACCCGATGATGAAAGAGGAAGTGCGAAAAGGAGTACTAAAGCTTCTTGAAGCTGGAATGATATATGCCATCTCTGAAAGTTCATGGGTAAGCCTTGTGCAAGTAGACCCCAAAAAAGGTTGAATAACAGTGATAAAAAAAATGACAACAATTAGTTGATTCCTACAAGGATCATGGCCAGTTGGAGAATGTGTATTGATTACCTCCTTCTTAACAATGCAACAAGGAAATAGCACTTTCCTCTTCCCTTCATGGATCAAATGCTTGAGAGGTTAGCCAGTCAAGCCTTCTATTGCTATCTAGATGGATACTCGGGGTATAATCAAATTCTTGTTAAGTTAGGGGATCAAGAGAAAAAACACTTCACTTGCCTCTTTGGACTTTGCAATGCACCAGCCACATTCCAAAGGTGTATGAATGCCATCCTTTTTGACATGGTAGAAAAATGCATAGAGGTATTTATGCATGATTTCTCTGTATTAGGAGATTCATTCATGCCATGTCTCAACAGCTTGTAGAGTCCTAGAAAGATGCATTGAAAAAAACCTTGTGCTTAATTGGCAAAATCACACTTAATGGTAACCGAAGGTATAGTGCTCAGGCATAAAATTCCAACAAGAGGTATTGAAGAAGATCAAGCCAATATATAAGTAATTGAAAAGCTCCCTCCACCTCAAGATTTCTCTAAGATTACCAAACCCTTTAGTAATTTACTTGTCAAAGAAAACTCATTCCACATCAATGAAGAATGCCTTCAAGCTTTCGATCTCTTAAAAAATAAGCTAATAATCGGACCAATTATAGTGGCTCCCAATTGGGGGCAAGAATTCAAATTAATGTGTGATGCTAGTGACTATGCGGTAGGACCAGTATTAGGACAAAAGAGGAATGAAAGAATTCATGTTATCTACTATGCCAACAAGGTGCTAAATAGAGCCCAAATCAATTGCGCAACCACAGAGAAGGAGATGCTACTAGTGGTTTATGCCCTTGAAAAGTGTCGATCTTATCTAGGATCGAAAGATCATTGTGCACACCAACCATTCAACTATAAAATATCTACTCGCCAAAGCGGATTCCTAGCCAAGATTAATTAGATGGGTCCTTCTAACACAAGAGTTCGATCTAGAGATCCGAGACAAAAAGGGGTGTGACTAGCCAGTAGCCGATCATCTATCAAGATTGGTTAATGAAGAAGTCACCAAGAAAGAAAAAGAGGTCAAAGCAAAATTCCCATATGAAACACTCATGGTAGTAAGCTTCTAGGACGAGGACTACCCTTGGTTCACTAACATGGCAAACTTTAAGGCCACGAGACAAGCACCAGAAGGTATGAAATTGCACAAGAGAAAAAGGTTCTTCCGAGAAGCCACCAGGTATGTACGGGATGACCCTATTTTTTTTCGTATTAATGCTCACAATTTGTTAAGGCAATGTGCAAAAAAGGGAGAACAAGCTAGCATACCATGACATTGCCAAAACACACCATATGAAGGCAGCTTCAACGGAGAAAGAACAACTGCAAAAATCCTTCAAGCTGGATTCTATTGGCCTACACTCTTAAAAGATGCTCATAATCATGCACAATCATGCAATAGTTGTGAACGAATCGACAACATATCTAGACATCATGAAATGCCATTATAGAACATGTTGGAGGTAGAAGTCTTTGATTGTTAGGGAATTGATTTTGTCGGTCCCTTACCATCCTCACATGACAACAAATATATCTTGGTAGTGGTGGACTATGTCTCAAAGTGGGTGGAAGCAATTTCTAGTCCAACCAATGATGCAAAGATGATGATTAAGTTCTTAAAGAGAAGCATTTTGGTAGGTTTGGAGTGCTTAGACTCTTGATTAGTGATGAAGGTACACATTTTGTATTGCTCAACTCTCAAAGGTCTTTCAACACTATGATGTTTGACACAAAGTAGCATCACCCTATCAGCCTTAAACAAATGGACAAGCTGATGTTTCAACTAGGGAGATCAAGAGGATACTGGAAAAGAACGTAGCTACTTAGAGGAAGGATTGGGTTGCAAAGCTTGATGATTTCCTATAGGCATATAGAACAGCCTTCAAAACTCCCATTGGCATCTCTTTGTTTCAAATGGTGTACGAAAAAGTGTGCTACCTACCAATGGAGTTAGAAATTAAAGCTCATTAGGCCATGATGTTCCTCAACTTTATCTTTATAGCATCCAGAGAGAAAAGGAAGGTATAACTACAAGAACTTAAAAAAATATGCCACAACGCATATGATTTATCCAAGCTCTACAAACAAAGAACCAATAGGAACCATGACAAAAAGATCCTCTACAGAGAATTTAGGCCCAAACTTCAAGTATTGCTCTACAACTCAAGATTAAAGTTGTTTCTTGGAAAATTAAAATCAAGATGGAGTGGTCTCTTTACTATCAAAGACATTAAGCCTTATGGTGGTATAGAGATAGAGGACCAGTCAAAAGACCACAATTGGTTGGTTAATGGCCAAATATTAAAGATCTACCTTGGTGGAGAAGTCCCACAACACACCATTTCCTTCAAGCTCAAAGATCCTTAGAGCGACACCAAACGTCAAGCTAGTGACATTGGGAGGCAACCCAACTTTCTAGCTCTTACTTTTTACATTACATTCATTTAGGATAGTTTTTATCCTTAAGTTTGGAGTTCAAAAAAAATATGACTTAGTAGCATAACACTAATTTGCAACCGTATTAACGACCAACTTGTTTGGGGATCACTTACTCGCTGTCCAAGGAGGTGGCGATGCTGCAATGGATAAAGAGGAGATGTTGAGGTCTCTGTAGCCCTAGGTGAAGCCTTCTCTATCCCTCTCTTTTACTTTTTGTTAATTTCACTTTATTAGTTTAGTGTTTTAGTATATGTGTGGTAGTTTACGAATATGTTAATTATTGGAAAGATAAGAAAACACAAGTGATTAACAAGCATCATCATTTTCTTGCAAACCCACCATAAAATTAAAAAAAAAAATTGTGCTTAAATCATTCTTTGTGCAGTTGAACTATGCTAAAAGTGAAAACCATTGATTTTCCTTTATTAAGATGTGTAATGAGTTTGGCATAAAAGTCGAAAGCAAATGAAGCAACTTGTAGACCTTGATCGGTGAGTGAGTGATTCTTGTAATGATACAAATATATATTGAGAGACACTTTTATTTCACCCACAGTGGATTGATTGCAATTGTATGCATTGAAATGAACAAGGCCATGTTTGCATGTTTAGCCAAGAGCCAAAAAGCCTATCGTACATTCTTTCTCATGCAAGTTTTCCTCAACACTTGACCGAGAGAAATCTTGAAGAAACACTTAAGCGTGGCATGCTATGCACTTACACGAGTTGTAAGTTAGTAAACTTCAAGGTGCTTAAGCAAGGAAAGAAAAGCAAAGGCACGTCATGAAGACCTTGATTAAGCATTACATTCTGTGCGCTTAAGCAAAGAGAGTCAGAAGCTGAAATTTTTAGGATTAAAAGGCCTCACTAAGTGAGATGTGTCATACCCTAATTTCATCCGGGGACCTTTGCTTGATGACATGCGACCTTTGTTTGGTCCTTGTAAGGTGCCTGGCACCCATCATTAGGCAATTTGTGAAATTCCGGGACATGCCGGAAAATAAAAGAAAATATTGATGCACAATCCGTAAGGTTCCGTGACGCACCGGAAATCAAATGGAGGCATCGTTGCACAACTAGTGAGGTTTCGTAACATTCCGTAAGTCAAAAAGGGGATGATTATGTAATCCACAAGGTTCCGTAACATTACGGAAAGAAAAAAAGTATCGTTACGAAATTCGTAAGTTTCCGTAACTTTATGAAAAAAGAATCACAAAAAAGGCAG
The DNA here is from genome assembly GCF_000004515.6 of Glycine max. Taxonomy (NCBI): domain Eukaryota; kingdom Viridiplantae; phylum Streptophyta; class Magnoliopsida; order Fabales; family Fabaceae; genus Glycine; species Glycine max. The sequence continues at coordinate 42,982,312 of NC_038254.2, read as the reverse complement.
GGGGTGTACTTAGTAAAAATGGGGGTGCAAATAGCAACCAGGCCCACTTGGGCCCTCCAGAAGATTCCTCCAGAAGGTTGTTGCTTCTGGAGGAAGCAACCCTGCTCGCCTGGGCGAGCTGAGCTCGCCTGGGCGAGCTGGGCGGCAACCATCTCCCCTATTTTGTTATAAATAGGGGAGAAAGTGAAGTGGAAAAGGGTTCAGCCCCTTAGGCACTTCTCTCTCTTTCGAATTTGCTTGGAAAAATTGTTTCCGTGAAGAAAATCTAAGCCGAGGCGCTTCCGAAACGTTTCCGTAACGTTTTCCGTGAAGAATTTCGCGAAGGTTTTCGACCGTTCTTCGACGTTCTTCATTTGTTCTTCATCGTTCTTCGATCTTCAACGGGTAAGTGCCTCGAACCAAGTCTTTCGATTCATTCTATGTACCCGTAGTGGTCCACATTGTGTTTTGTGTATTTTTATTTTCATTTCATTCACTTTTTATACCCCCTTTTGACGTGCTTAAGTCATTTTATTTAAGTCATTTCTCGCTTAACCTAAAAATAAAATAAATTTCCACCGCTCGTTTGAATTGTATTATCCGTTAACTTCGGTTAAAATGAATTCCGACCGTTCGGTCGTGCCGTAACCACGTTGGAGATAAAAAAAGAGGTAAATAATAATATATAAATCAAAAAAATGTCTTTTAGTAAAATAAAGCGGATAATCAATCGGACGTTTTCTCTTTGGGATTTCTCATTCTTAATTGAATTGACTAATAACTAAAGTGAAACCAAGGCTAAAATCAACTCGCCTAGTCAAGCTCGTCCATAAAAAATAGGTTTTTGAAGTTTATCATTTCAATTTCTCACTAAGTAAAATGCATCATTTTCAAGGTCCAACGCCTTAAAATGATTACCTTTTAAGTAAAAAAGAATCACTTGATAAGAAAGAACTACGTAGGTCTGATTTTCTCATCCCAATTGAGGAATACATAGGAGCAAAGGGAAACACCCTTGTCGACCACAAAAGAGAAAAATATAAAAAAGGGTATAAAGGATATAAAGACATAAAAAGGGAACATAAAAATCAAAGTCACGTTTGCACAATTCGATTAAAGGCTGTCGTCCCTTGGGACGGACGTGTGGGGTGCTAATACCTTCCCCGTGCGTAAATACAACTCCCGAACCTTTCACTTAAAAGTTCGTAGATCGCGTCTTTTCCGGTTTTTCCGACGTTTTCCTCAAATAAACGTTGGTGGCGACTCCGCGCGTATTCCTTTTGTGGAACACGCATCCCGCGAGTCACGCGTCGCCCTCCCGCCGAAGGGTAGGTTGCGACAAGATGTTACTCAGGTTTGAGCTCGCTTACGTGAGGAAGCTGCAATAGGCCCAAGTCCATATCTGAATATAAAAGACCCGAGGCACAATAAAAGAGGTATTTTGGTGCTATTCAGACAACAACTTTTTGGGATAGACAGTACTGATCCAAAGGTTCTTAGTTTTGATTCATTACATGTTTGTATTTTTTATCTTGGGAATTATAATCAAGTTCTGAGTAATTAATCTCCTCATTTGTCGGGGTTGGATAGGCTAAACTTAATTTCATGTAATACTCTCTTTTAATACAATTATTCATATTTATTACTCCTATTCTTCTCTTCATGCTTGTTTTAGATTGATCACTTGTTATTTGATATTAGGAATTGATAGTTTAGTTGGAAGACATTCATTTGATTCCTGAACTGAGAATAATACCTAATGGGATTGATTCTAGACATAGTTCAATTTCAATTAGGCTCCCTTAATTCTTAAACATTAATGCTGGTTATTTAGATTGATTTGCCAAGACATTAGGAATTAATCTAAATAACTCAGACTTTTTCACCTAAGACATTAGGGTTGGAATATAACTGTGAATTAGGCATAAATTGCATGAATAACTAGATTGATCGGGATTATTGTATTGAAAAAAATGGGAACCAAATCCAACCTTGGTTGTCCAAACCATCAATTCTCACAACAATACTACGATTGTTTCTTCACCTATTTTTTTATTTGCTTTTACTCTTACATTTGTTCTTTTACGCATTCAAATACAACCAATTGATAACTACTCTTACCCAACCTTAGTTTCTAAATCCTAAGCCTGAATATACATTAGTCCTTTGGTAGATGACTTAAACTCAAGTTCTATCACTCTTTCAAAACTTGGTTACACTTGATCACAAGAAATAATCACCACAAGTTTCTGTTTTGAAACCTACTACAGTTGACGAAAGATGTAGACTAACCTTTATGGGGGATAACCATGGTTCGGGAAGCTTCTATGTAGTCTGTTGAATCGCTCCCAGGATTTAAACAAAGATTCTTGTTCAAACATGGAAAAATTCTCAATTTTATAATCAACTACTCATACATGACTATAGGGAAGAATTTCTTCAACAATGGCAGTGAGCACTGATCTCAGGTAGTGATTCTCTAACTTGGGAAGTCACAAAGTCAATCTTCAGTCTGTCCTGCTAATGTGAACAAAAATGTAGCCAATCTGATGTAGTCAAGAGCATTGGTTAGGCTCCTCACTGTATTTGTGAGTCTTAGGAATTTCTTCAGATGAAGATCATGGTCTTTAGATGGCAGGCCATGGAACTTCATCCTCTCAATCATGCTGATCAGCCCATGACTTAAATCACAATTTGGCTCCCCTATGTTAGGAAGCACAATACTAGATGTGACTCCCACCATGGGACTGGGATAGTTCTGCAAAGTATGCTCTTATAGGCTAGCCTCGTTACCTTGATTGCCTCCATTAACCTTGTTTCTGGTGTTTTCTTCAATCATCTTTCTCCTCCTTGTGTTAGTGTTGTTCCTGTGACAAACTCTTTCAATCTCAAGATCATACTCAAGAATTTCAACCCTCTTAGATCAAGTCCGCACAAATAATCAAACAAAGGAAATGGATTGAAATGAAATAGGTAATTGAACGGAAGTTATAGTGGGAGTGAAGATAGAATAATTAATAGCATTGAAAGAAAAAAAAATTGTAGACAAGAAATAAAAAATAATTATGAACACAAATTATTCAAATAATGCAAATTAAAATTATATGGAACTTCGCAACTACTCCCTGACAAGGGTGCCAAAAATTTGACGCGTAAAATAAGTACTCGCATAAGGACAAGTGAACCTCACACATACTATTGTGGACTCAAAAGTTTGAATATCCTACCCTAGAGACCAATTGTATTCCTAACTAATTCAAATTACATCAACTAAATAGTTTTGGTGATTTTATCTTGAGTTTAGGGATTTTTATCAATTATGTCAAAGAAATGAAAGTTAAGTCAAACAACAGTTTCTAAGAGAGAAATATATGAATAAAAATAAACTTGGATTACGATTTCACATGTACCCATTTTCCCGTACTTCTAATTTTAATTAAGAACCCTAAGTTATTGATTAATCACCGATTACCTCTTAATTTAATCATCAACCTATTTCAAGATCTGAAAATACTCTTTCTGCTAAATTAATTCTCAATTGGTCATTTGAGAATTCAAATTAAGGTTAAGGATGAATGACAAAGAGATTTGTAAAAAGGGAGTTCATGCCACCAGTTTGATCATGCAAGTTTTATAAACCCGATTGTTCTACAAGTCAGTTAATTATGAGTAGATGGTCATTAGCACACAATGAACTTTGAATTAGAGTGAGCAATTGCGATATAAAAGATAGAATAGTAAAACAACACAATTAACTAAATAACATTGAAAAACAATTAAAATAGGGAATTAGAATACATGAGTACAACTACGTACATCATAACCCGATATCTAAGGGTTTAGCCAACCATTATCACAATATAACCAAACAACATACAAAATAGCATTGATAATAAAAGAGATCGAAAACCCTTGTAGATTAGGATTTCAATTGTCCCTGAAGCAATTCTCTCACTCAAAAACCTTGTTCAAAAATAAGAAAAACTACTAAAAAGATGCCTCCAAGTTTCTATTTATACTAATAAAAATTAAACTACAGCCTGGAGGTCAGCATGGCCTGCACTAGGTCAACACGAGCCTTGTTGAGGGTAGCATGGCCTTCTTCAAGAGTTTGTGACGTTGATTCTTAATTTTGGCTCGGGAGAAGCATGAGTCGTGCTGTTAGTTGTGTGGCGATAATTCCCAATTTTGACTTTGGAGCAAACGGGTCGTGCTGTTAGTAGCACAATCGTGCTCAATTTTGACTTTGAGGTCCAAACACAGTCAAATAATGATTTATCAAAAACCACAACTAAATAACAATTCTGGTCAAAGTTAAAATATACTATCAATGTAAAAAGGGGGCAATCTTAGGATTTGGGGTGGGGAGCAAATATATGATTTTAAGTTAGATGTTAAGTAACTTGTGTTTATTGAGAGGGGGGGCTGCCTATGTACGTGGCAACCAACCTAGTTTTGCTCCTGGTTGCATGGAACGATCAACTGTAACACTCATGGTTCAGCAAGGGGTGACATTTTCCATGACCCCATGAGCACCATGTTGGGATGATTTTCCTCCTATATTGGGCTCCAATCTGCCTTGTATGTTGAACTTTTTGAGGTCATTCTTGCTCATGAAATTGACATCCATAATAATTCGAAGAAGATTTGGCTGGAGTCTGACTTTATGTTGGTTATTCAAGCACTGAAAAACTCATCCATTGTTCCTTGGTCTATTCGCTATCGATGGGAAAATAACTTACTCTTTTGTAAACTGAACCTTATAGTTTCGCTTTCTTCTAATGTTTACGTTCTTTTTGTTAAGGAAGTATTCCTCCGTAATAGAAATGTTCTCCCTAACTATAGGCTGTTGTAGCTTCTCTAAATAGGTCTTGGTCTAGTCCTCCATTTTGTTAATTTTATTCTCCTCTTTCTAATGATATTTGGAGTGATTTGCTTTGGGTTCTCAGAAGGTGTCAATATAGTTGGAATGCTTCTATTTTCAGTTGGCTCTCTAATTTTATAAAAAATAATTGTTGAAAAAGTCTACTAGTATTCATATTTTTAATAAAAAATAATAATAATTTAGAAGGGGAAATGAAACTGGCTTGTAAATTTTAATACTGCACTTATTCTTCTCCAGTGAATGAAGGCCATTAAACACATTAAGGTCAATGCGTGGCCTAGAGAGTTGTGCTGATTACACACACAAGGCAAGACATACAACAACTTTTCTTTAATTTGCAGCATAGAGAAACAAGTAAATCTAACTGAAATACGCACTGTATCATGTAACCGGGTTATCAACTTTTAGTAATATGCCAAATTACTATCCTCCCATGTGCAAAACAAAAGAAATCCAGAGCCATGGCTGAGCAGTAGACAACAGAATACTATGATTCAAAATATGAAAAATCTTGTTGACCAAACTCATCCTCTGCCCAAATCATCCTGAAGATCCGTATCTTCCACCAAATCATCCTCTGCCCAAAATGTCTTGAAAATCCTCGCAGCTCTCTCTTTAATCTCCTTCTTGTCATGGCTCTTCAAATTTTCAATCATACCCCATCCATCACACTTATCAACCCTTTCAGCAAAGCTATTGCCTCTATCAATATCCTTGTCAACTTCTCCAACCACCAAAATGTTCTCTAGCCCCTCGAGACAGTTTGACACAATCTCTGAGTTTGGATAAGCCAAGAGATCACATAGTGCCTGAATGCAACTTTGATCCACCAGGTACCTACAATAATGTTTCATCATACACCTAATTAAGTATTATCACAACATAATGCAGAGGAAGTAAGCATTATTATAAATAACTTTATTAATAAACCAGGAGTAACATACCATGCATTATTCTTTTGGAGTCATATATGTGTGTGTGTGTGTTACCTTTTCTTTGTTTTTTCCACTGATAAAAGTGATCCATGTATTTTCTGAAGAGGAAAAATTATGATAAAGGAAAATAAAATGTAATGGTGAACCATACCTGATTTGGTCATGAGATCCTCTAGTGGCATTGGAGATGGCCCAGGCCACCTCCTTCTTTAGGTCAATCTCACAGTCTTTACGATAAATTACAATAGCAACAAGAACAGGAATAATATGGGCATCGATGATAGCCTGCGCCGATAATCATAATAATTTTCTTATAAGGTTTCTCTTGTTCTATGTTAATATTTTCAACAAACAACAAGTTGTATTGCAACTTGCAAGCGAAGTAAAATGTCAGTTTAAAAGTTCAAACTCCCTTGCATATACATGACACACCTAAAAGCAAGATATATTATAAGATTCATACTCTTTTCTTTACCTGTATTTGAGCTCCATTCCCAGCTGTGATATTTGAGATTGTCCAACAAGTTTCTTTGTAGATCTGTTCTTTGTCCCGAGAAATAAGAAGTTGTTTCGAAAGACCCGGGATCAATCCTTTATCAATTGTAAGCTGAAAATATGCAAAGTTTATTTTTTGGAGAGCAAAAGAAAAAGGACAAAGGGACCAAAAAATAATGATATTTTCTTAATTGTCAATATGACTCGTTGATACCAATATTTTCTATAATGTGACATAGTACATATAAATAATTAGGCTCCTAGATACAGAGTTACACCTTGCCCACATAATAAAAAAATCAAGCTTTCAGAAGAATGAGAAGATAATGATACATTGTTTTTTTCTACCTGAGTCTGAGCATCATCACCAGCAACAATGTTTCCCAGAGTCCGAAGTACAGGTACAATAACTGTAAGTGATGAATTCCTGCTAAAATGCAATTTAATCATCCCAAATTATCGAAAAATAGGATAAGAAAATGGAGTACATGAAGTCACCCATGATATGAATTATGAAAGACACAAAAGGTACTACTAGCATCAAATAAATGCAATGAGATGACATACGTCAGAAGATCCACAAGTTTTACGCAAAATTCTGCTTCAACAATAGTCTTTGTTGTGTCACTTGAGACATCTGAAATGTAAAAGAGAGCCCAGCATGCATCTGATACAACTTCTTCGTCGCTGTTGTGGATGAGTGTCTTAAGGACAGGCATCAAAGTCTTTACCTGACAAAGATCAAGCCCATTATACTATTATGGACAGAGAGGATAATTTTAACTACAGCAACAAGATTTTATGAAATGAAATGTCCCCAACCTGTTCCAAAGTTACCGGAGGCTTTCCACGGACCAAGTTGGATAAAGTCCATGTAGTAATCCTCAACATAGACAATATTGGAGATGGTGGGTTCAACAGAGATAATAATGGTAGAAGAGCATGTTCGTTAAGAATAAGATCACTATAGCATGGGGAATCAAAAGCAATGTTCCCTAAAACCCATACTGCCTGTTCAAGACATGGGAAATAGTTGCTTAATAATTCAGCAAAATGCTTCATAGATGATAGAAATTGTACAAACATAAGAGTGAGGAAACTGATAAACATATGAGTCATTAGCACAGGAAATTGAACAACGGTTAAGTGTGCATTTGATTCCACGTTAGAGAATAATTCAGAATAGATTCTGAATTGAATCAATTTGAGTAACTTTTCGGCTGGATTCAAAATTTTATATTGAATTCTACTCTTGACTTATTGTTTAACAAAAATGTTCAAACTCAATTTCATCAATGTTCATCCAAACATGCACCGAAATGAAATTAGTGAAGGGGAGTGAGGAAGAGTTTACCTGCTCTCTGACATCGTCATAGTTGTTGGTAGGGCTGAGAAGTTTCACCAACTTGGGAACAGCTCCGTGGTCAATAACAGCTCTTTTGTGTTGGGATGTTCCACTAGCAATATTGGTTAACACCCATAAAGCCTCAAACTGTACAAGGAGGAAAAAAATAACAACTATTGGGTGAGTAAGGACAAAAAACTCAAAACCTTCACTTATCAGAAAGATGAGGGGAATGAAAAGCATACCTGCAACTGGTGTAAACCATCGCTTTCCAAGAACTCCACAATGCGAGGGACAACGTCTGCTTTAATCACCTCATCAATTGGAGGGTGCCCTAAACCCAGTGAATGTGAAAAATTAGTGTCCTACACCAAACTAACTATGGATGGAAAAAAAAAATTAAAAATATGAATTGATATACCATTTGCTAACAGTTTTCTGAAGTGAATAGTTCCCTCGAATTGTTCGGCAGCGGACTCAGACCATAGTCGTTGCTTCATCACAGGAATAGCTTCCAATAGCTAATAAACAAGATTCAGATTCTGAACAAAAAAGGCTAAGAAAATAAGTTGTGGCTCAAAATTAAAGATGCATGCAGATTGCAAACCTCTTCTTTGGAATAGACAGCAAAAGATTCTCTTCGTTTACTGAGGAGGGTGTCTTTGTAGGGGTCAGTTCTACTATGATAGCTTCTCTTCCTCTTCTCTGAAGCAGACTAGAACCAGGTTGCAGAGACATTCTTCTTCACTTCTTGCTTCTTTGACGACTTTTTCTTTCAAGAAACTAACAGTGAGGTGAGAGTGAATGAGTGCAATGTGCAACCACTCTAACTGAAAACTGAAAACAGAAAACAGAATGTCGTCTATTTATTCAAACCAATGCCAGGGGGCGGACTCCGTTTCTTTTGCTTCCAATACTGATTCTTTATTAATTAAGAAAAATGTATGCACAAGGTATTAAATAAAAAGGAAATTACTTGTCAAAATAACCAAATAGGAAATAAATATTATTTTTTTAATATTATCAAAATCCTTGAAATTCTCACAATGAAAGTTTACAAGGAAATTTTAAACTTTAAACTATAATATTTTATTTTTAAATAAATAAAATATTTAAATTAATCATCAACATTGTATTTCAATGACAAGAAAGAAAAGGAAGAATGAAAGTTAATAGACGAGAAAATAAAATAAGATAAATAATAGGTGAAAATAGAGGTTGTTTGGTTGAAAATTAATAGAGTGGTTTAAAGAAGAAATATTTAAATTAAAGTTGATTGTAGGTAAAAGAAAAACTTAAAGAAGAGAGATTAATATTGAATAAAATATGTTATTATTGTTGTCCCACATGTGTTCAAATGCAGCACATGCATAAATACTTAGCAGCTAAAGACAAGCTGTATCATGGTGTTTTTTATGTAATGCATGATAAGTGATTTAATTAATGTGCAAGAGAAATTAAATTTAAGTTATGTTACTTAATGAGCCAATTAATAAAATGGAATGATTTTTTTTTTACATGTGTAATGTTTGGGTTTCCATGATATTTGGACATTAGCTATGTGTTTTTTGTTATGCAAAAAAGGGTGCGGTAGGAGATAACTGAGGAACATTTAGCAAAAACCAAAAGCAAACCCTCCCTCTCTTTAGTAACACGGGAAGCCTCCTCCCTCTCTCATTTTTATTCTTCTCCTCAATGTCTCTTCTCCATAGCTAGGAGAATTTTGAAGTTCAAAAAAGGGAGATCCTTTTTCCTTCTCCTATATAGCTCTTTTGTTGATTTCTATTTGGTATGCACCTTTCTTTCTCCCTTTGGTCTCTTTGTTCTCCTCTTTTTTTCTCTCTCTCTCTTCCTTTATTAGGATGACCTATAGGGGTTTTGATGTAGAAACTCTCATGAGTGTTTCTTTGATTGTGTTTTTCCACGGGTGGTGAGGTGATGATATTGTTGATATGACCAAGTTCTTTGAGTGAGCTCAAAATCTTTCTTTTCTTCTTCTCAAATCTAGCTTGGAGATGTTGTATGTAAGAGAAGCTTACCCCCTTTTTCTTTCTTTATGATGGTTTTGAGTTCTTTGGCTTGAATCTTGAGTTCTTTTGTTGGGGTTTAGTATTTAGAAGCTTAAATATTGTTTATTGATATGTTTATTATGATTTTGGATGCTTGCGTAGCCATTAATGGAGCCAAAAGCTTGGATTTGCAAAGAAGGAGTGTTGTAGATTTCGCAGTTTTGGCTAAGCTAAAAATTTTAGCTTCAAATAATTTTCGTCAAACTTGGGTCTGCATGAATTTAGCTCAAGCTAAACAAAATTTGTTAAGCTAATTTGTGGCTTAGCTAAGGTTTCTAGCTTAAGCTAAATTAAGACATAATGTTTCATTTTACCTTGAATGTTTTCTTGAGAGTTTCTAAATCAATTTCAAATATCTATATAATTATTTTTATGAACTATATGGAAAGAATAAAGTTACTTTTATAATGATCATTTTTTTTTGTTTGAGATACTACCTTACAAATATGAATGTAGACAATTATGAATCTTATAAATGTTGAAATAAATGTAATAGGTTTATCTATAAGATAAGTACTAAATTGTTGAGATTATTGGGCGATTGTTGAATATCTTGAGAAGGCCAACTTGAATGAATATATATGAATTATCTAAATGTAGCATGGCATTGATGAAATATATTATGTTGTGGTTGAGATGTCTATGTTCTTAAGATGATGGTGATACCTGCTATTCTTGTATGAGAATTGTCCCTGTGTGGAGATGAGTTAGCTATAACCTTTGGAAAGAATTTTGTTATTGAAAATGGTATACTTGGGAGGGTGAGTTTCACGCTAGAACTCCACCTTACTAACTTTTCCTAGAGGTCTTGCCTAGTAGGGTATCTGTGACACCCTCTATCCCATACATATATGTACTAATAAAAGGAAAAGAAATAATAATTAATTAAAAGTTTTTAAAACACATTTAAAAAAAATTCCTTTCAACAGGGTAAAAGGCTCACATTCACTTTCTTTTACATCATATTCAAACTTGTCCAAACAAATAATAAAGTCATCTCAGCTCAAACAAGGTCGTCTAAGGCTTCATATAATTAATATAGAAACCTATACCCCAATGTCACATCCTATCAGAGCATTGTGTCCTGATGTCCTTCAGCACAAGGTTCCTTAAAACAATTCACCTAGTCATCTGCTCCCCCGAACACAAAGTTCAAGATCATCACAGGATCTAAACACAAACAACACAAAGGGGGTGAGTTATCACATTCCTAACTAAGAAACAAGACAACTAGATATACACATCATATAAATGAGATACAACTTACTTAAACATAACTCATGTAATTCCACTACTTTGTCATTTAAAATTCACTTTTCAATCACCAATCACATTACACATGAATCACACACTCTGATCAAGACATAATAACACATTAATTTCATAATAAACAATTAGCAAGCATATGCAACAATTATGCTAAGACTAAAGCCTATATGCAATGTGGTACCATGCATGCTAGTGAAAAACCACCCTGGGGCGCTTAGGAGTACATAACAAGACACACCACACAATGGGTATGTCAGGTCACTCTCACAAAGTAAAATCATAGGGAGACTAGTCAAGGCCACGCTGTTTTCCGAGAATGCTCCAACCATATGGGATCGACACAGGCTTAAATGAGCACCCAAATCGGGTGTATTTACCCCCAAGGCCTACACTCTGAAGAGTCCGTCAGGGCCTCTCCCTCCTGATTCAGGTCCAACCCCTAAAATAATTTTTGCATGCAGACACTGCTAATGAATTATACAATACCCACAATCTCACACTCGTGTTTTAAACACGTTTAACACATTGCGCTACAATTTAACACTGATTCCTAAATAGGAACCTACACTTTCTTTTTAACACTGGTTCCTAAATAAGAAACCTACACTTTCTCTTTAACACTGCACATCAACACTTTTATCAAGATGACACTGGTCGGGTTATTGTACAATTCACAGCTTACAACACAAGTAATGTCACATCAAGTGTTAACCACACACTTATTCACCACCAAAACTCATTCATAATTTCACATCTCATAATGTCACAATCCACCATCACATGTTTACACGTATCTCACAATTTAACACATGTTCAACTTTGCATTTATACTCAATCTCAATAACAATACTATAATCTTAAAGCAACATGTTATTCCATAATTCATCACATATTTCATTCATAAACACTGCTCATGAATTATACAATATTCACGACCTCACACTCGTTTTTTAAACATGAGTACCACCCCTATGTTTTAACTTCGAATGGTGTGTCAAAGTTGTTAGAGATAGGGAGAACAACATGGAAAAACCTAAGGCTAAAGCTTGAAGCTCAAGGAAAAGTTTGAAGAAGTTTTACAAGATGTTTTGGCTTTTACATGCCTAACTCCTTTGAGTGGCATTTATATTGGTTGTTAACTTGATTGTTGCATCTTAGTACATTTGATATTTGTTTGCATTGTGAATCATCATAGTCTGAGTGAAGAAAATTTTCAAAGTTGGAAAATTTTCTTCGGAGGAAAAAACTCTTTGTTTTAATTGATTACATAGTTGTCGTAATCGATTACAACAAGCTTTCTGAAGCTTAAAGAGTTAAGTCTCATATTTGTTTAATCAATTATAGTTCTACTTTAATCGATTACACTTTTGTTTGAGACAATGACTGATTTTTCAAGAGTCTCTGCTTTAATTGATTACCAGGTGGATCAATCGATTACTTCTTTCTTGTTAAATTGTTCAAAGGCGAACAAAGAACACTTTAATTGATAACTTAGGTCATCTAATCGATTACATTGTTCTTGAGTGGTTTTCCAAATGTTGGATGAACACTTTAATCAATTACTTGGATAATCTAATTGATTACTTCATTGAAATAATTGATTACCTTGAAGATCTAATCTATTACAGACGGTTATAATTGTTTTCTCTATAAATAACTAACTTGTGTTCACATTTATATATCATGAGATCATTAGAGAATACTCAATACATCTTGAAAATTACTTCTTAGCCTCAGACTGAGCAAGATTTCGTGCCGATATTAGTGAACAAGAGAAGATAAGAAAAAAAACATTTTAGTAACTCATAACTTAATTTTTTTTAATTTGGAAGATCTTTTATTTGAAGTGAGTTATTTGTTTTGAGTTGAAGAAGATCAACTTCTCAATCTATGACACCCTCTACCCCATATATATATGTACTAATAATATAAGGAATAATAAATTATAATTAATTAAAAGTTCTTAAAACACATTTAAATAAAAAGCCTTTCAAAAGGGTAAAAGGCTCACATTCACTTTTCTAACATCATAAAATGACTTGTCCAATAAATACTAAAATTGTCTCGGCTTAAAACAAGGTCATTCAAGACTTCATGTAATTAATATAGAAACTTATGCCCCAATGTCACATCCTATCAGAGCATTTTGTCCCGACGTCCTTTAGCACAAGGTTCCTTAAAGCAATATACCTAGTCATCTGCTCCCCCGAATACAAAGTTCGAGATCATCACAGGATCCAAACACAAACAACACACAAGGAGTGAGTCATCACATTCCTAACTAATAGAGAAAAAAGACAACTAGATATACATATCATATAAATGAGATACAACTTACTTAAACATAACTCACGTAATTCCACCACTATCATTTAAAATTCACTTTTCAATCATCAATCACATTAAACATGAATCACACACTTCGATCAAGACATAATAACACTCATAAGTTTCATAATAAACAATTAGGAAGAGTTATGCAACAGTTATGCTAAGACTCAAGCCTATATACAATGTGATACCATGTCAGTAAAAAACCACCCTGGGGTGCTTTGGAGTACATAACAAGACTCACCATACAATGGGTATGTCAGGTCACTCTCACTAAGTAAAATCATAAGGTGTCCATTTAGGATCACTCCGTTTTGTGAGAATGCTCCAACCATATGAGATCAACATAGGCTTAAAGGAGCACTCAAACTGAGTGTCTTTACCCCTAAGGCCTAGACTCTGAATAATCCGTCAGGGCCTCACCTTCCTGATTCAGGTCCAACCCCTAAAACAATTTTTGCAAGTAGACACTCCTCATGAATTATACAATACCTATGACCTCACACTCGTGTTTCAAACATGATTAACACATTTCGCTACAATTTAATATTGGTTCCTAACTAGGAACCTACACTTTCTCTTTAACGCTGCACATAAACACTTTTCTCAATATAAATACTGGTCAGGTTATTGTATAATTCACAACTCACAACATAATTATTGTCACATCAAGTGTTAAACACACACACTTATTCACAACTAAATATCATGCCCACAATTTAACATCTCATTGTAGAAGCAAAGACTTTGCCTTTGATGTTTTGATGATGCCATATGATCGTGATGTTTTGATGCCTTATGAAAATGCAGTTTTCAAGTTTAATTCAAGACAAAAATCCAAGAATACAAGATACAACATCAAGAAGATCTCTAGTGTTTTAGGAAGGGAATTCCAAATTGAAACTGCAAAAGGTTTGGCCAAGAAATTTAAGCAAAAATGTCTTTTTAAGAGATTTACTCTCTGGTAATCGATTACTAGAGGATGTAATCGATTACCAGTGGCCAAAATGATTTATAACAGCTATCAGAAATTTGAATTCAAATTTTTCAGAACAAAAAGTCTTATCCTCTCAAAAAGCAAAATCATTTTATCCTCTTAAGAATTCCTTGGCCAATACACTTGCAATTCAATAAGGAATTAATTGAGTGCTCAATTGTACAATCTATCTCTTTCAAGAGAGATTTCTTCTTCTCCTCTTTCTATTTCTAAAAAGGGATTAAGAGACCGAGGGTCTCTTATTGTAAAGAAATATGAACACAAAGGAAGGGTTGTCCTTTTGTGGTTCAGAACTTGTAAAGGGATTTTGCAAGATAGTGGAACTCTCAAGCAGGTTGCTTGGGGACTGGACGTAGGCACAAGGGTGTGGCCGAACCAGTATAAATCTGAGTTTGCATTTTCTCTTCCCTTAAACTCCTTAATTGTTTATTACTTATTATTTCTATTTAGTAAGATTAATTTGCATTATTACTTAGGAGTTCATTCTTAAAAGGAATCTTGGGTTGTTGGGATAGAATCAAAATATAATTTTTTGATTAAGAAAAGTTTGTGATATCTTAATTCAACCCCCCCCCCCTTCTTAAGATATCTAAGGCCACTTGTCCAACAAGTGGTATCAGAGCTTCATTCTTGTATAAAGTTTAGAAGCTTCAAGAATAATGGCCTCAGCAAACTTCTTATTCCCATAAGGAAACTCTATAAATAGCCTCCTATTTTTAATGGAGAGGGTTACCACTACTGGAAAACTCGAATGCAAATTTTCATTGAGGCAATAGATTTAAACATTTGGGAAGCCATAGAAGTTGGACCTTATGTACCCACCATGGTGGCTGGTAATACAATAATAGAGAAACCTAGAGAAGAGTGGTTTGAAGATGAAAGAAGATTAGTGCAGTACAATTTAAAGGCTAAAAACATTATTACTTCTGCCCTTGGAATGGATGAATATTTTAGGGTTTCAAATTGTAAGAGTGATAAGGATATGTGGGACACTCTACAAGTTACACATGAGGGAACAACTGATGTCAAAAGATCTAGGATAAATACTCTAACTCATGAGTATGAATTATTTAGGATGAAGACAAATGAAAGTATACAAGATATGCAGAAAAGATTCACACATATAGTTAATCATCTTGCATCATTAGGAAGAACTTTTCAAAACGAGGATCTCATAAATAAAGTATTAAGCTGTTTAAGTAGAGAATGGCAACCAAAGGTAACAGCCACCACTGAATCTAGAGATTTGTCTATTATGTCTCTTGCTACTCTATTTGGAAAATTAAAGGAACATGAGATGGAGTTGCAAAGACTAAATCAACATGAAGATAATGATAAGAAGAAGAAGGGAATTTCTCTTAAAGCCTCACCTTCAATCCAAGAGGAAAGTGACATAGAAGATTCAATTGACTTAGATGAAGATGAAGATCTTAGCCTATTTGTCAAAAGATTCAACAAATTTATTAGAATAAGAGGAAATCAAAGAAGACAAAACTTCAAACCTAAAAGAAGAACTGAAGAGTTATCTCAAATTCCAAAATGCTTTGAGTGCAATCAACCTGGACATCTGAGGGCTGATTGTCCAATTTTTAAGAGAAAGATAGAGAAGTCTGAAAAGAAGGCTATTGGAGATACGAAGGCAAAGAAGGCCTATATCACATTGGATGATAACGACTTAGAATCATCTGATGATTATGAAAAAGAAATGGTTAATCTATGTCTAATAGAAAAAAATTATGAAAGCGACGAAGAGGTAACATCTTCTAACAAATCTATTTCTTTTGATGAGTTACAAGATGCATTTACTGAATTACATAGTGAATCAATTAAACTAGCAAAACTTGTCTCTTCATCTAAGAAAACAATTTCTGATTTAGAGAAAGAAATTTCAAAATTAAACAAAGAAATAGATATTCTTAAAACTGAAGTTTCAATCTCTAAATCTAGTGATAAAGTTCATGTTTCTACTATGACTAATGAAAAAGTAAATTCATGTAAATGTTGTAGCAAATATGTAGAAGAAATTAAAATTTTGAAAAACTCACTTGCAAAATTTTCTATTGGCAAGAATAACCTAGATGTTATATTAGTAAATCAAAGATGTATTTTTGATAAAGCAGGAATTGGATACAAACCAGAAAAACAACAAAAGTTTTCAAAAGTTTCTTTTCTTTCTCACAAAAATACAATTCTCCTTTCATTACATGTTTTTATTATGGAAGAAAAGGGCATGGCACATCTACATGTTATTTTAAGAAAAATTGCAACAATATCAAAATGATATAGGTCCCAAAAGGATCTTTAGTCAATACTAACACACAAGGACCCAATAAAGTTTGGGTACCTAAGTCACAAACTTGATTATGTAGGTGTCTTTGAAGAAAAAATGGTATATAGATAGCGGTTGTTCAAAGCATATGACGGGAGATTCATCAAAGTTCACACATATCTCCCCCAAGAAAAGTGGGCATGTTACTCATGGTGATAACAACAAAGGTAGAATTCTTGGAGTTGGAAAAATAGGTACGGATTCTTCAAACTCCATTGAAAATGTTCTACTTGTTGAAGGCCTTAAGCACAGCTTGCTTAGTGTTAGTCAATTATGTGACAAGGGCTATCTAGTATCATTTGATTCTCAAAAATGTCTAATTGAACATAAACATGATACAAATATAAAGCATATAGGGTATAGAGTTAACAATGTCTATATGATAGATTTAAGCCAAAAACTAGATAATAATAAATGTTTTCTTAGCAAAGATGATGATCCATGGCTATGGCATAAACGTATTGCTCACATAAACATGGAACATTTAAATAAATTGATTTCAAAAGATTTAGTTGTTGGTTTGCCAAAACTAAAATTTGAAAAAGATAGACTATGTGATGCATGTCAAAAAGGAAAACAAACTAGAGTTTCATTCAAATCCAAAAACATTGTTTCAACTACTCAACCTTTACAATTACTACACATGGATTTGTTTGGCCCTTCTAGAATTATGAGTCCATGAGGAAGTTTCTATGCCCTTGTTATAGTTGATGACTATTCTAGATTCACTTGGACATTATTTATCACTCATAAGAATGATGCATTTCAAGCATTTAGGAAACTTACAAAAGTTATTCAAAATAAGAAAAATCTAAAAATTATATCTATTAGGAGTGATCATGGGGGTGAGTTTGAAAATAAAAAATTTGACTAATTTTGTGGAAAGCATGGTATTGAACATATTTTTTCTGCACCTAGAACCCCTCAACAAAATGGAGTCGTTGAAAGGAAAAATAGGTCTTTGGAAGAAATTGCTAGAACCTTATTGAATGATACTCCTCTTCCAAAATATTTTTGGGCTGAAGCTGTTAATACTGTATGTTATATCATGAATAGGGCTTTAATAAGACCTATCTTAAAGAAAACTCCATATGAATTGTTCAATGGTAGGAAACCAAACATCTCACATCTACATGTCTTTGGTTGCAAATGCTTTGTATTAAACAATGGAAAGGAAAACTTAGGAAAATTTGATTGTAAGTCAGATGAAGGAATTTTCCTTGGTTATTCCTTGCATAGTAAAGCTTATAGAATATATAATAAAAGAACTATGACTATTGAAGAATCTATTCATGTTTCCTTTGATGAGACTAATGCTATTTCTCCAAGAAAGGATATTTTAGATGATGTTGCAGAATCTTTAGAACAAATGCATATTCATGGACAATATTCTAAAGGAAAAGGGAAAGGAAGCAATGAAGATCCTCCAGAAGAAGCCAAATCAAATGATGAACTTCCAAAAGAATGGAAAGCTTCAAAAGATCATCCCCTTGACAATATTATTGGTGATATCTCAAAAGGGGTAACAACTAGACATTCTCTTAAAGACTTATGCAATAATATGGCTTTTGTGTCTATGGTTGAACCTAAAAATATAAATGAAGCCATAATAGATGATCATTGGATAGTTGTTATGCAAGAAGAACTAAATCAGTTTGAAAGAAACAATGTGTGGGAACTAGTAGAGCAACCTGAAAACTACCCCATCATAGGAACAAAATGGGTATTTAGGAATAAGTTAGATGAAGATGGCATAATCATTAGAAATAAGGCTAGATTACTTGCAAAAGGATACAATCAAGAAGAAGGTATAGATTATGAAGAAACATATTGATGCAAGCTCCATTGGAGCTTGTAGGCCTAGGATCTTCTTCATCAATGGATTCCTTTGCTTCTTGGAAGATAAATGGCGGCGGAATGGAGAAGGAAGAGAGAGAGGAGACGCCACTTCAAGGAGAAGATGAGTCTAGAAGAAGCTCACCACCATAGGAGGCCATGGATAAGAGCTTGGAGGAAGAAGGAGATGAATGAAGGGAGAGGGAGAGAAGAGCACGAAATTTTGTGCTCAAAAGGAGCTCTGAAATCTGAAGTTAATATTCAAATGATCAAAGTTCAAAAAAATACACACACATGACCTCTATTTATAGCCTAAGTGTCACACAAAATTGGAGGGAAATTCAAATTTCACTTGAATTTGAAATTGAATTTGTGGAGCCAAACTTTGGAGCCAAAATTTCACTAATTATGATTAGTGAATTTTAGTTATGGTTCAGCCCACTAATCCAAGATCAATTACAAGATTCTCCACTAAGTGTGCTTAGGTGTCATGAGGCATGAAAAGCATGAAGGACATGCACAAAGTGTGACTATATGATGTGGCAATCGGGTGTAGTAAGCAAATGCTCACCTCCCCCTCTAAAATTTAATTGGATTGGGCTTCTACCAATTCAATTAAATTTATTTCCAACCACACACATCAAATATCCACTTAGTGCATGTGAAATTACAAAACTACCCCTAATACAAAAACTAGTCTAGGTGCCCAAAAATACAAGGGCTGAAAAATCCTATATTTCTAGGGTACCCTACCTACAATATGGAGCCCTATATACAAGGACCAAATATAATGACATCCTAGTCTAATATGTACAAAGATAATTGGACCCAACCTTGGCCCATGGGCTCAGAAATCTACCCTAAGGTTCATGAGAACCCTAGGGCCTTCTTCAGCAGCTCTAGCCCAATCTTCTTGGAGCCTCTTGCTCATGGTTCTAGTGATTGGTCCCTTCCTAGGGAGGATTGCATCACATATGCTCCAGTTGCAAGATTAGAAGCCATTAGAATGCTTTTAGCCTATGCATCTATAATGAATTTTAAGCTTTATCAAATGGATGTTAAAAGTGCTTTTCTAAATGGCTTAATTCAAGAAGAAGTATATGTTGAACAACCTCCAGGTTTTGAAATATCAGATAAGCCAAATCATGTTTATAGATTGAAAAAGGCTTTATATGGTTTGAAACAGGCCCGTAGGGCATGGTATGAACGTCTAAGCAAATTTCTTTTAGAGAAAGATTTTTCTAGAGGAAAAGTGGATACCACACTATTTATAAAGAGAAAGTATGATGATATTTTGTTGGTTCAAATATATGTTGATGATATAATCTTTGGATCCACTAATGATTCATTGTGCAAGGAGTTTTCTCTTGATATGCAAAGCGAATTTGAGATGTCAATGATGGGAGAACTAAATTACTTCCTGGGGTTACAAATCAAGCAAACTAAAGAAGGTATATTTGTCAACCAAGCAAAATACTGCAAAGAATTGATCAAAAGATTTGATATGGAAAGTGCAAGGCACATGGCTACACCTATGAGTACTGGCTGTTATTTAGACAAAGATGAATCCGGTCAGTCTATAGACATGAAACAATATCGAGGTATGATTAGATCTCTTCTCTATTTATCTGCTAGTAGACCAGATATCATGTTTAGTGTATGCATGTGTGCTAGGTTCCAATCCAACCCCAAACAATCACATTTGAGTGCAGTAAAAAGGATTATAAGATACCTAGTAGGAACAATCAATTTAGGATTATGGTATCCTAAGAACTCAACATGTAACTTAATAGGATACTCTGATTCTGACTTTGCCGGATCCAAAACTGATAGAAAGAGCACGAGTGGGACATGTCAATTTATTGGATCTACTCTTGTATCATGGCATAGTAAGAAGCAAAATAGTGTTGCTTTATCTACTGCTGAAGCATAATATATTTCTGCTGGCAGTTGTTGTGCCCAAATTTTATGGATGAAGCAACAACTATTTGACTATGGAATCTTTCTTGATCATATACCCATTATGTGTGACAATACAAGTGCAATCAATCTATCCAAAAATCCAGTTCAACATTCTAGAACCAAACATATAGAAATTAGGCATCATTTCCTAATAGATCATGTTCTGAAGGGAGATTGTGTGCTAGAGTTTGTTGATATAAAGAATCAGCTTGCTGATATCTTCACAAAACCTCTCCCCAAAGAAACATTTTTTTCCATTAGAAGGGAATTAGGCCTCTTAAATATTAGTGAGTTGGATAAATAAGGATTGATTGATTGAATCATCTATGCTTAATGATTGATTGTTTGTGTTAAGTGTGTTACTTTGCTTGATTTTGCTTAAATTCTTGTTATTATGTTTGATTGATGCATTATTGTGTGTTTGATGCTTGAATGGTTGAATTAAATACATATGAGTGGTGATGATTGATATAGTTAGATGTTTTAGCATAGACATAAATAAGTTTTAGAGGAACAAGCCTAGTTTGTGTTCTGGTAATCAATTAGCATTAAGTGTAATCGATTACACAAGAACAGATAGCCTGTAATCGATTACAGCCTGTAATCGATTACCAGAAGGATAAATGCTCCTGTAATCGATTACCAAACCTTTTAATTGATTACATCACGTCCTCTTCTATAAATACTCACGAAATCCAGTGGCGCTGCGCAGCCACACTCCTCCCTACGTGCCTCCTTTTCCCAAAATTTTCAAATCTTCATAACTCCCTTAATTCTTAACCAAATCACGTCCCACAAATCCCAATCTTCATCATTTTCACTCCTCTTTCAATTCTACCAATTGAAATTCACTAAAACTTCATCAAATGGCAGAATCATCGAAGAAGCAAAAGGGAACGTCTTCCACCACCGCTGCTGCTGGCCATCGCCGCCACGGACCATCTGAAGCACCCACAGCACCAATTCATTCTTCCTTATCATCTCTAAGATCATCTACTCTATTTTCTTCAGATGATCAACGTCTACGGTACAACTCTCAATTTTCTTCTAGGATCATCTTAGACCCTAAGTACCTAGACACAGATTTCTTTAATGATGAGACATTTGACTGTTATCAAGTGTTTCAAAACTCTGGATTGGTTGATTTTATGTCCTTAAAATTGCCTTACTATCCTGAACTTGTTGAATTCTTTTACAGCAATTTAAAAATTCATGATGGCATTATTTCTTCTGAGGTGCATGGTATTTCTATGATCATTGATCAATCTCTATTCTTTTCATTGACTAAATTACCCAGTCAATGTGCACCTTTTGAGGGCACCATTGTTGATGACTGGAAGTTTGATTATTCTAGTCATGATGCTCGTTGTATGGTTTGTAATGACTAGGCAGAAATGACCGGTAGATTGCTGGCCAGATCATTAACCTTTGATTGTCGCATCATGCACTATATTATCGTTAGAATTTTGCTTCCCCGTTTTTCTAATTTGGCTCAAGCCTCTGAGGAGGACTTGATTTTGATGTGGGCTTTCCTTACTGGTCGTCAGATCGACTGGGCTCACTTGGTTAGGTACCGAATGCATAAGGCATTACGAGCCAATGCACCTCTTCCATATCCTCAATTGGTCACTCTCTTTCTCCGACATTTTCAAATTCCTCTTGATGATGAACCTTTTGTTCAAGTCAAGCGTTCTTTTGCTATAGGTGCTGGTACAATCACTTCATTTGGTTACCATAAGGATCGTGATGGTCAATGGCTGAAGAAGGATGCACTCCATCCACAAGACGAGCGTACTCCTTCTCCTCCTCCTCAGCGAGATGATTCAGCCCTTATGACTAAAGTTCTTTCCAAATTACGGGGTCTCCGCACATATGTTGGTGAACGATTCGATTACTTGGATGGTCGCTTTGAAGGCATGGATACCCACATCACCCAGCTTGAAGAGGATGTCACTTATCTTCGTCGGTGCTTTGACCTTCCACCACCGTCTTAGTGTTTAGGATGTTATTATCTTTTATTGTAAGCCGTGTATTTGGCTATGCTTTTTATGTTATCATTTTCTGAACTTTCGTTATCTTTTGATAATTAGCACTTAGTCTTTTATGCTTGGATTATATTTGGTTATGACTTATTTATGCTTGGATTATATTTGGTTTTATCTTATGGATGATTGGCTTATATTTGGTTGTGACTTATGATTGATTATGTACACTTTAGTTATATCATCTTGTGTTGGTTGCCACACACTTTGGCTTTTTGATTTTGCCAAAGGGGGAGAGAAATGGGGTGGTATAGAAGCTTAGAAATCAAGTGATTAAGTGATTAAGTGGTAATTAAGTGATCATCAATTCCAAAACATAGGGGAAGTATCAAATGAGTGAACGCAATATATCATGCATATACATTGCTTGTATCTTGATTTCAAGAATTAAATTGTCATCATCAAAAAGGGGGAGATTGTAAAAGCAAAGACTTTTCCTTTGATGTTTTGATGATGCCATATGATTGTGATGTTTTGATGCCTTATGAAAATGCACTTTTCAAGTTTAATTCAAGACAAAAATCCAAGAATACAAGATACAACATCAAGAAGATCTCTAGTGTTTTAGGAAGGGAATTCCAAATTGAAACTGCAAAAGGTTTGGCCAAGAAATTTAAGCAAAAATGTCTTTTTCAAGAGATTTACTCTCTGGTAATCGATTACCAAAGGATGTAATCGATTACAAGTGGCCAAAATAATTTATAACAACTATCAGAAATTTGAATTCAAATTTTACACTGTGTAATCGATTACACATGGATGGTAATCGATTACCAGCAGTTACTAAACGTTTTGATTCAAATTTTAAACCCTGTAATCGATTACACAAGTCTTGTAATCAATTACCAGAGGAGTTTTTCAGAAAATTATTTCAAAGGGTCACAACTTTTCAAATGGTTTTTACATGGCCATCAAAGGTCTATTTATATGTGACTTGGAACACGAATTTGCTTAGAGTTTTTCAGAACAAAAAGTCTTATCCTCTCAAAAAGCAAAATCATTTTATCCTCTTAAGAATTCATTGGCCAATACACTTGCAATTCAATAAGGAATTAATTGAGTGCTCAATTGTACAATCTATCTCTTTCAAGAGAGATTTCTTCTTCTCCTCTTTCTATTTCTAAAAAGGGATTAAGAGACCGAGGGTCTCTTGTTGTAAAGAAATCTGAACACAAAGGAAGGGTTGTCCTTTTGTGGTTCAGAACTTGTAAAGGGATTTTGCAAGATAGTGGAACTCTCAAGTGGGTTGCTTGGGGACTGGACGTAGGCGCAAGGGTGTGACCCAACCAGTATAAATCTGAGTTTGCATTTTCTCTTCCCTTAAACTCCTTAATTGTTTATTGCTTATTATTTTTATTTAGTAAGATTAATTTGCATTATTATTTAGGAGTTCATTCTTAAAAGGAATCTTGAGTTGTTGGGATAGAATCAAAATAGAATTTTTTTATTAAGAAAAGTTTGTGATATCTTAATTCAACCCCCGCATTCTTAAGATATCTGAGGCCACTTGTCCAACACTCATAATGTCATAATCCACCATCAGAGGTTAACATGTATCTCATAAATTAACGCATGTTTAACTTTGTACTTATACTCGATTTCAACAACAATATTATAAGCAGGCACTGCTCATGAATTATGCAATACTCACGACCTCATACTCGTGTTTCAAACATGTTTAATATATGGCGCTACAATTTAACACTGGTTCCTAACTAGGAAACCTACATTTTCCCTTTAACATTGGTCGAGTTATTGTATAATTCACAACTCATAACTATAGAAGCAAAGCTTCAAGAATTATTTTGATGATGCCAAGGAATTTCAAATATCATTCAAGAGGAATTTCAAGGATGAAGAAAGCAAGATGTCAAGCAAAAGCAAAGATCTCAAGATAATAATTAAGATAGACTCTTAGAAAAGTTTTTGAAAAGCACAAATAATTGGCCATGTAAGTTTCTATCTTAACAATAATTTTTCCAAGCATTTTACTCTCTGGTAATCGATTACCAGAAGGTTGTAATCGATTACCAGAAGCCCAAACATTTCTGAACAAGGTTTCTCAAAGGTGTAATCAATTACCATGGCATTGTAATCGATTACCAGTGCTTATAACGTTCAAAAATATTTTGAAAACCTTGTAATCGATTACACAAAACATGTAATCGATTACCAGTGGCTCTAAATGTTAAAATTCAAATATTTTCAAATGAAGAGCCACATCTTTTGAAGAAAAATAACTGTGTAATTGATTACACAAGCATTGTAATCGATTACCAGTGGAAAGCTTTTAGAAAATCTGCCAACAGTCACATCTTTTCATTTGATTTTTGAATGGCCATCAAAGGCCTATAAATAGGTGACTTGGGCATGACTTTTCTTCAGAGTTTTCCCTGTTCACAAAAGGCATAATCCTCTCAAACAAAAATCTCTTATCATCCAACATTGCTTGGTAAAACACTTGTGTTATTCAATAAGGAATTGAGTGTTTCATTGTAAACATCTATCTCTTTCAAGAGAGATCATCTTCTTCTTCTTCTCTTTCTAATCAAAGGGCTAAGAGACAGAGAGTCTCTTGTTGTAAAGTATCTGAACACAAAGGAAGGGTTGTCCTTGTGTGTCTCAGAAAGTGTAAAGGATTTGCGAGATAGTGGAACTCCCAAGCGGGTTTCTTAGGGACTGGACGTAGGCAACGGACTTTGCCAAACCAGTATAAAAATTGTGTTTGCACTTTCTCTTCCCTTAAACTCTTTTATTTATTGTTGCTTAACATTTACATTCAGATTGTTTAATTTGTATCATCATTTAGAAATTCATCTTTAAGGGAACTTGGAACTTGCATTAAAATCAAAGTAGAATTTTTAATTGGGAAATAGTTTGTAAAATCTTAATTCAACCCCTCCTCCCCCTTCTTATGATTTCTGAGGCCACTTGTTTAACAACAACACAAGTAATGTCACATCAAGTGTTAACCTCACACTTATTCACAACTAAAACTCATGTTCACAACTTCACATCTCGCAATTTAGCACATTCAACTTTGCACTTATAGTCAATCTCCAAAACAATATTATAATCTCAAAGTAATATATTATTCTACAATTCATCATATATTCAATTTATCACTTATATACAATTTCAATCATAATTTCATAATGCCAATATAACTATTTATACAAAAGGTTTATCACAACATGGAAAGTAAAATCCCTCAAATAATTTCGCACAATTATATCAAAATCAATTAATCAAAATCATAGGTATGAAAAATGAAAACACTAAGAGAACTCACTCAATTTTATCAACCAATTCACATCAAGACATCAATATTGTATTTATAATCATAAAGGAAAAATTCAATAAACATCCCAAAATAAACCCAATTTAATCCTCTAAGGATCCCTACACATGTTCATTCTAATCCCCAATTGCAATAAACTCATCCCTTACCTCTAAGCGAGCTCACGTGTGTATTCTGACAACGATAGCGACATCTCTAACAATTTCTTGAGATTCCTCAAGTTTTTCCTCTGACTGCTCTGATAGGGTTCCCAAACGTTACAGAGACAATGAAGGGATTGAAGCATTCATTTTGTACTGTCTCCGTGCGATTCACTTTTCGCTCTCCATGAGTATTATCTTGCAAATCCCAATGCTGGAGGTGTGCGGAACTGAATCTTGAACCATATATCAAAATTTTACAACAATCCCACGGTTAACGGGTCTGAGATCTTAGTTTTACTAAAACCATTTTGGGTTTCTGCGGGAAAAGAAAAGGCTACGGTGCAAAGGATATTTCTCTCAGCTCTGACTTGCTTTCGTAATTCCCAATGATGAGAATGTTCCGAAATGAGTTTTGAACCTGTTGCTCAAATTTCACGACGATCCAACGGTGAATGAGCACGAGATCATCATTTTTCTAGGATAGGTTTGGTGGTATACGGGAAAAGATAGGGTTTTGGAAGGAAGAGAAGGGAAAACGAAATTGAGAGGAAGAGGAAGCTGAGAAGCTATCGCCAGTCTGAAAAATGACCTAACATATATCTATTTATAGCTAGGGTACTCAAAACCTATTATTTACTCTATTTATCTATTTTTATTATTTTATAACAAAAAACTCTATTTTTTCCCTATCAAATGAATAGAAAAATACCATTTTTATTTTCTCTTAAACCATTATTTTAATTAATAAAGTTATTGATCCTTATTTATTTAATTATAAAAACCTCATTATTTTTATAAAACTCTATTTATTTATAAATAACAATCCTTTTTAAATTAGTTTATGAAAAATGGGATGTTACACAATCCAACAAGGTTTTTGTAGAAAGATTGGTCTGGTGGTATCTCTGCTACTTGGTTTTTTTCATGAGTATGGTTTTTACACGGTCTTGTGTTTATGCGTGAATTGCTTATAGCTTTCTAGAATAGGGTTTTCTAATTTGGGCTAAGAGAATGGTTCTCTTAGACTTATATTCACATAGTGTCCTAGTGTTGGATGCCTTAGTCTCTTTTTCGGGGTGGTGATTGTAGATTGCTTGTAAGAATTCTTAAAGCATATTGGAAATCTAGTTCATGTTGCGGATTAGATAATTGGATTAGCTTCTCTACAAATAGAGAGTGAAGTAGTATAAAAGATTGTGTCTTTTTCTTGTTCATATCTTTCTCTCATTCAAGTTTTATTCAAGTTTTAAAGTTTCATGGTTTTTAATTGTGAAACAAAGAAAGTTAATGAAGGATCATGTGTAAGGAAGGATTGGTTAAGTATTGATTAAAGTTTGATTCATACTTGTTGTGATACGATCCGCATAGAAAAGTTTTTGTATAATTGTTTTTTAAAAATCAATTTTCTTGGCTTCTTTGAGTTCCATCATCTTTTTTCAAAAGTGATTGAAAACTATTTCCCAAGAGCTTTAGTTGATTAATTTGGTGTATAGGGAATGTATTGTTGTTTTTATTGCTGTCGCTAGTAAAAGTGTGCGTACAACAATATACTATTGTCCCCATTCGTACACGATGGGTGTAGCGAAATGTACTATCGTTTCTGCTAGTACACGGTGGGTGCAAAGACATGTATTATTGTCATTGATATATGGCAGGTCAAGAGTTGGTGAGTAAGCACATAAGTTAAGGGTACTAGGTAGGCTTTCAACCTAGTGCTAGAGGTTTTCGTGATGGCTAACTTGAAAAAGCCTATAGAATAGAGTCAGTGTTAATGTTTGAGGTGACCAAGTTGGCTACAATGTATGTCAGTTGTGATGATTGTGGCCTAGCTGGTTGTTGGTATATGTAAGTTGTGACAATTATGTTGATTGAGTTATGATGATAGTTTGTGATAGTTGATGGATAAAATGTATTCCATATTGTTTGTTGGTTTATGATGATGGATGTTGATGTTATAACTATGTTGGAATTTGTGATGGTACATGTCAACTATGGTTTATGATGTTAACGACTCATAATAAGTAATAGTAATGGGACAACTTGTTGAGGTTAAATGAGGATTTATGATATGATGATGATGATGATGTTGATTGTTGGCAATCGTAAGTCTACGTAAGTTGTGTCGTTAAACTAATTCAAGAGCTTTCAAATTAAACAAGAACTAAAATCTTGGGTTTGTTTGATATGTAACAAAGGTGGGTTGTTACACAAGCCGTGTATTTTTGTTGCATTTAAGACTGAGAGAAAATGAATTAGGAGAAGGAAAGAAGAAAGCAAATAAGTAACACACAAAGAGATTATCCTTGCTTTCAAAGATTGAAGAAGAATGAAATTGGATAACAATAAAATGGGCTTAGCCTTCTCAATAACAAAACCCTTCTAACTAATCCATTATATAAGAGTGAAAATAACTGAAAATGAAATAACAAAAATCATTTACAACTTATTTTTTATATAAACCAATTAAACTAAATAGACTAGACTATCTAGGCCTTAGATATGATTGGATGCTCTACTAAATAGTATTCAAATTCCTAACATAGAGGATTGGACTAGAGAATCCAAGAAATGTCATTTTTTCACCTCTTTTGTCCAACAATATCCACCTTGGTGTAATAACAATTCCAAAACAGTTGTACAAAGTTATTTCCAACAATCTACATTGAGTAGATTCAGACAATGCATAAAGTTGCTTATAAGAATAGGCTTTGTGGATATGTTAGTTGGGTTTTCTTTTGTATCAAATTTCTAGACTATGATCATTTTTTTAGTACGAATAAAGTGATATTTGAAGTCAATGTGCTTAGTCCTTTCATGATGGACTTGATCCTTTGCTAAACAATTTGCAGTCAAACTATCATAGAAAATGATAGCTTTATCTTGAGGAAACCCAAGATTGTTGATAAGACCTTTTAACCAAATACCTTCCTTTTTTTCTCCTGCCAAAGCAATATACTATGCTTTTGTTGTAGACAAAGCAAATGTAGGTTGCAGTGTAGCCTTCCAACCAACAAGGGAATTGTCAATTGTGAAAGCATGGTCTGTCACAAATGGCCTTGAATCTAAATTTACAGCATAGTTAGAGTCTAAATATCTAGAAAGTGCACAAGAGGTGTCACCTTGATAAATGAGTCCAATATTAGTTATACCTTTAAGGTACCTGAAAATCCATTCAACTACTTGCTGATGTTCCTTCCCTGGTTTACCCATATATCTACTCACCACACTGATAACTTGTGCTAAATTGGGCCTTATGCATACCATGACATACATAAGACTTCCAACTACACTAGCATTATGAACATAAGACATATGTTTCTTTTCTAATTTTGATTGAGTAGTATTGAGTTAAGAGAGATGAATGGACGTTGTCAAAGGAGTACACATTGGTTTTGAAGTTGTCATCCCAAAATGATTCAACACTTTCTAAATGTATTCTTTCTGACATAAGAAAATATTATTCTAAGCATGATCCCTCCTAATTTCCATGCCCAAAATCTTTCCAGCTACTCCTATGTCTTTCATCTCAAATTCACTATTAAGCAGTGACTTCAGTTTCTAAATTTCAGACTTATCTCGAGATGTTAGGAGCATGTCATTCACCTAAAGAAGCAAATAGATGTATGAAAATACTCCACTTTAGTATGATAGAGACATGAATCATAAGGAATTTTGTGGTACCCATGAGAGACAATAAATTGATCAAATCTCTTATACCACTATCGTGGAGATTGTTTTAGTTCATTGAGATACCTTTTCAACCTATAGATAATTTTTTTTCCTTGCACCTCAAGACCTGCTAGTGGTTTCATCAAAATGTCTTCTTCCAACTTTCCATAGAGAAAATTTGGTTCAAGTCAAGTTGTTCTACCTCCATGTCCAAAGTTGCAACAAGAGCAAGTAAAACATGGATGAACATGTGTCTTACAATTGAAAAGAAAATCTCATTGTAGTCTGAACACTTTTTCTGACTGTAGCCTTTAGCTACAAGACCTGCTTTAGACTTGATGACTTTTGTGTTTGATAACCTAGATTTCAACATCCTGAAACCTTTCTACCTTAAAGTAACTCAACCAAATCCTAAGTCTGATTTTTCTCAAGGGATTTCATTTTCTCATTCATAGTCATTGTCCACTTATTAGATTCAATACAAATGATTGCTTCATGATAAATGGTTGGTTTGAATGAGTTAATTTCTTTTGCTACATGCAATGCTTAGGAGACAATATCATCAAAGCCATGTCTTTTAGGTGCTTTGATTTTCCTTTGATACTTCCTAAGTGGTGAAGTTTTAGGATGTCACATAAGGTTCTGACTTGTCTAGTCAAACTCCTCAATGATTTTAGATTGATGTTGTTAGGGTTGCGTCTGATGATTCAAATCAATCTCATTAGAAAATTCAAAATGTTGATGATCACTAAAATTCTTGATTGTGGGGGTTTCAAACTCCACCTACTTAGTGACATCATTTTCCTTGCTTGAATCATTTACAAATTTAGAATGCAACATAGAAGGTTGCATTCCTACCAAGAGATTTTCATCCTTTATCTTCAAGCTATATCTCCATAATTATCTTTGTTGCATTCCTCCTTTTTATTCAATGATGTATTTAATTATGTGCTTCAATCGGCTAAGTATGGTGCCCACATTTAGCTTATAGCTCAACCAAATCATTTGCAAAGTTCAAAACATGCAACAAGAGTGGCATTACAAATCTAATCACATAGCAACTTGTCCTCTCATAAAGTGTTTTGCTCTTAAGCTCATGATTTAGCTTCGGTAAGTGTTTCACTCAATTAACATCTTAGAAAACCATAATTCAAATTTTATGTTCATGTCAAGTTAATCAATACATTAAAGGCATGCAAAGATCACTAAGGACTTTATTTGCTTGTAGCAGGGCTTGGCAAACAAGGAGTATTGGTTTTTCTAGATATTTCAAAGTAACTTAGAGGAATGAAATCATTAGACTATTCATTTCATTTCATTCACTTTCTACGAATCCATGGTACCTCAGATTTTCAATTTCATAAATACTTTTCTTTGTCCTCAATTTTTTTCTTTACTTTACTTTTTTCTTGTTTTTCTTTATTTTTCTGTTTTTCAAATTTTCCTCTTTTCAATACTTTACAAGAGAGAATGAGGATAATACATTCAAACTTTGTTCACATCATATCTTGTCAGTACCCTTTATTTTGTTCCCTTTAAGTGTTGCATTGTCATTCCAAACTTAGAATTTTTCCTAATTCCTAGACCTATGCTCTCCTATCCTACCCCCCAAGGGCATTGGATAGAAGACTCCAAGAAGATTGGGCTAGAGATGTAAGAGAAGATCCTAGGGTTCTCATGAGCCTTAGGGTAGATTTCAGGCCTATTGGGTAAGTATGAGTCCACTTATCTTTGTACACATTAGATTTAGCTTTCATTAATTTTTGGGCCTTGTATTTAGGGCTCCATAATGTAGGTAGGGTACCCTAGAAATGTAGGATTTTTCAGCCCTTGTATTTTAGGGCACCTAGACTAGTCTTTGTATTAGAGGTAGTTTAGTAATTTTACATGCATTAAGTTAATATTTGTTGTGTGTGTTGGGAAATAAATTTAATTGAATTGGGGAAGCCCAATCCAATTAAATTTTAGAGGGAGATGTGAGCATTTGCTTGCTACACCCTATTGCCACATCATATAGTCACACTTTGTGCATGTCTTTCATGCTTTACATGCCTCGTGACATCTAAGCACACTTAGTGGAGAATTTTGGACTTGATCTTATATTAGTGGGCTGAACCATAGCTAAAATTCACTAATCATAATTAGTCAAAATTTGGCTCCAAAATTTGGCTCCACAAATTCAAGTGAAATTTGAATTGAAATTTAAATTTCCCTCCAATTTTGTGTAACACTTAGGCTATAAATAGAGGTCATGTGTGTGCACTTTTTTCAACTTGTGATTATTTGAGAATTATACTTCAAAGTTTAGACCTCATTCGAGGCACAAAATTTTGTGCTCCTTCTCTCCTTCTCCCTCCACTCATCTTTTTCTACCTTCAAGCTCTTATCCATGGCTTCCTATGGTGGTGAGCTTGTTCTTGACTCATCTTCTCCTTGAATTAGCGTCTCTAATCATCTTTCTTTTCCTTCTCCATTCTGCTGCCATTGATATTAAAGAAGCTAAGGATTCCACTGATGAAGAAGATCCAAGGCCTACAAACTCCACATGGAGCTACGTCATGTGGTATCAAGAGCATCTTCGTCTAGGTGATGTTCTTTTGCTTATTCTATCTTTCGTTCGGTCAATTCACTTTAATTCCTTATTCTTCATCTTATTCTCCATGTATATCCTCCATTGTCTTGTGGTTTGGTTCTATTTAGGGTAGATTCAAAAAAATAAACCGATTAAATCTTAGATCTACACTTATTCTTGCATTTCTATGGTTCAAACTTTATAGATCTACTCTTGAATCATGTTTTTGTGTTGATTTTAGGTTCTATCATTTTTGAGTCATAATCTTCTTGTGCTGAACCTTTAGATCTAAATTTTCTTCCAAAATATTGATTAGAAAAAAAACACAAAAAATCTAAGTATAAATCACTTAATCCATGTTGTCTTAGAGTCATGTTTAGTCATAATAATTGTCACATTATGTTCTAAGTTTGTGTTGTATTTTGATTTTGTTGATTGAATTCTAGATACATTTGTTCATGTATTCTTGTCATTCAAAGCCTATCTTTTGAATTTTGAGTCTAATTCATGCATGTTATTTAGTTCATAACATGTTCAAAATCAATTCCTAGAAGTAGTCTTGTTGTTGAACTTTGTTTTATTTTCTAAGTTTCCTATATGATGCCTATCAAGAAATTGAGTTGTGGTGCTGAGTTGTGGCTGAATTTGTGAATCAAAATAAGTCTTAAGCTCTCTTGAATTGAGTTATTCAAGAAATTTGAGCATAAGCAAACACAAATTGTAATTATCTAAGCCTTAAGCAACATAAACACTACTCTTAATTTCTAGGTTGAAATCGCTGGTGCTGGCAGCTTGAACATACGAACTTGTAAAAATTATTGGGAATTGGTTACTGCGGATTTTGAGATGAACATTTTACTGAATTTTCAACACATTGGGACCAAAATTATATATATAAAAAAGAACCAAGTGATTTGGATAAAATTAAAAAATATTAAAAATCACACAAGTTGGCAGGAAAATCAGTGTCTAGAAAAAAAAAGTGAAAGGGAAGTGTGCTTGTTGTTTTGGCTCAAAATTTGTTCTATAATTGGTGCCTATTTTATACCAATCTTAGTTCTAAAATTTCAATTGAAAAATAGTGTGAAAATAAGTGCCAAAACTAGAGGTTTCATGAGTTTTTTTTTGTTTTGTTTTTTTACTCTACTCTAGAGCCATTCTAGTTTTCTCTATGAGTCCTAGCTTGCTCTTATGTGCTTTTCATTGCTTTAATTGTTGAATAATCCTTGAAAATTTGTCTTGTTAAAACTCTATTGGTTTAGCTTTCATTTCATTTTTTGGTCTTTGGTTATTGCTTGTCTCTTTGTTTCCTAGTTTGTGAGTTGCCATATAAGAAATTAGAAAGGAGGATTGGTGCCATCCCTTGAAGAATTTGAGTCAAGAAGCAAGGGACGAACCACCTTAAGAGCTATTGGACTGAGAAGCACTCCAAATTGAGTGAATCACGAAAGAGAGAACAACCACCAAAATTGATGACTATTTTGTAATTTTATAATTGGCAATTTACTTACCTTCATTGCTTTCAAGTTTTGTAACAAAAAGGCCTTTCATTGGCAGTGTGTTGGGAGCCTGCAATAGGTTACCAAACTTCCATTTGTATGTAATAGTTTTAGGTAATTTTCCCTTAGGATAGTGAGTTTTTTGTTGGGAACCTTAAATGTGGTCATCTATACACTCCTAGGATCCGCCTAGTTTACATTTCTTGCACTTTAATTTTGTGCTTACTTTCATAGCTTATTTTCTTTACTAGTCACACCTAGTTTATCTTGTAATTACATAATACTTTCTTCTTGCTCATCACGCTTATCTTGAGTTCTTTTGAACCCTAGCTTTTACCTTATACAAATCCCTAACAAGAAAGAACCCCAACTTAGGAACCAAAATGAGTCATCATTCATCTAGTGTTAATGGTGAGGGTATTGGTCATAAGGATCCTTTATCTAGAATCTTAGATGAGTTGAGTTCCCTCAAGTTATGGAAAGAAAAACTAGAAAGAAAAGAAAAATGAAAAGAGAGGATAGAAATAAATGAAGATGAAAGAGAACAAATAAGAGAGGAAGAAAGAAGAAAAATAATGAAAGAAATGAAAAGAGAAAAACATGTCTCCTGTAGTAGTCATGACTCTTGCAAGAGTTTAAGTGAAGAACTTAACGACTATTATAGAGGGCACCATAGTTCACATACTAAACATCATTCCCAAAGAAGAGAAAAGGATAGAAGGCCTCAAGAGGTTAATATTAGTCTCCCATATTTCCATGGAAAAGATAATGTTGAGGCCTAGTTATATTGGGAAATAAAGGTTGAACAACTCTTTGATTGCCATCATATAAACGAAGAGAGAAAAGTTCCATTGGCTACCCTTAGCTTTCAAGGGTATGCCCTCTATTGGTGGACTTCCCTTGTTAGGGAATGAAGGATTCATGGGGATCCTCCAGTAAATTATTGGAATGATCTTAAGAGTGCCCTTAGGAAGAGGCATATTCCCTCCTACTATGAAAGGGAGCTTATGGACAAGCTCCAAAGGCTTAAGCAAGGGAGTATAAGTGTTAAAGAATATAGACAACAAATGGCACTACTCCTTTTAAGAGCTGGACTTAGGAAGGACATTTATAGTAGTCAAGACATGATTATGAGGGGTCAAGACATTTATAGTAGTCAAGAGGAGACTATTTCTTCCCCTTCTTCTAGTGGAAGTGAAGATGAAGTAAGGGGTAAAGAGTCTAGTGAGGAAGTCTAACCCCATGAAGAAGGTGACCTCCTAATGGTTAGAAGGCTCCTTGGAGGTCAATCTTGTTATCTATCTCAATCCCAAAGAGAGAACATCTTTCATACAAGATGCAAAATTTTAGATAAAACTTGTTCTCTCATTGTGGATAGTGGATCTTGTTGCAATTGTTGTAGCACAAGATTAGTTTCCAAGTTGAACCTCACTATCATTCCCCACCCAAAACCTTATAAACTTCAATGGCTCAATGAGCAAGGGGAAATGATAGTTAACCAACAAGTGAAGGTACCTTTCTCTATGGAAACATATAAGGATGAAGTTAATTGTGATATAGTTCCCATGGAGGCAGGTCATATTCTTTTAGGAAGGCCATGACAATTTTATAGAAAGATCATTTACAATGGCCTAACTAATGATATTACACTCACCCATCTTGGCACTAAATTTGTGTTGCATCCTCAAACACCTTCAATGGTGGCCAAAGATCAACTAACTATGAAAGATAAGAGGGATGAGGAAGAAAAACTAGAAAAACAAAAGAAAAAGAATGATAGTAAGGCCTTGTCTTCAAAGGCTAGGGGAAGGAAAAGGAGGAAAATGATTCCTCTGAGAAGATTATTAAGAAGGAAAATCATTTTGCAACAAAATGTAATATCAAAAGAGCACTCCTTCTTAAACAATCTTTCTACTTTCTATCTAGGGAAATATCCCTTAGCACTGCCATACCTCTTGAGCTTGAGGTTATTCCTCAAGTAAAGGAGTTATTAGATGAGGGTTTGGTTTGTAAGACCTTAACTCCTTGTGCTTTGTTGGGCCCAAAATAGGTATTATAAGGCACCAAATCCCTATGATAGGTGGTATGATGAATGTGTTGAGTGGTGCAACCTTCTTTTGTAAAATCACCCATGCATACAACACCTTTATGATTCACATACATAGGGACTCATTAGTTAGGTTTGTTCTTATTTTTAGTTTCAATACAAACTTAGGTACTCATACGGGACACCTTAGGTTTGTTGTATTTTTTAGTAGGAATAATCAACATGAAAATACAAAAAAAGGTATGTTTTATTGTATTACTTTCCTTAATTTTTTAAATAGTGATCAAGGAGTTCCCCTAAACCCTAAGAAAATAAAGTCATTCCTGAGTGGCCCACTCCACCAAGTATAAGGAAAATTCGAGGTTTCCATGACTTAACAAACTTTTAGAAAAGGTTTGTATAATATTTTTCTATACTTGTAGCACCACTCATTCAATTGGTGAGGAACCATGTTACCTCATGGGAAGATGCCCAGGAAATGGGTTTTCAGACCTTACCTTACTCCAACATACCAAACACCACTAATATATATGTTTTTATTCTTTTTACATGTGTTGTGGGAAGAAGCCCTGAGTTTCAAGAACCTTTGGATTTGAGGTCAAATCCTTTTCAAGGGGTAGGGAATGATGCAATCCTACCGCCCCCAAAGGCATTGGATAGAAGACTCCAAGAAGATTGGGCCAGAGATGCAAGAGAAGGCCCTAGGGTTCTCATAAGCCTTAGGGTAGATTTTGGGCCCATGAGCTAACTATGAGGCCACTTATCTTTGTACATATTAGATTAATGTTTCATTATTTTTGGGCCTTGTATTTAGGGCTCTATAATGTAGGTAGGGTACCCTAGAAATGTAGGATTTTTTGCCCTTGTATTTTAGGGCACCTAGACTAGTTTTTGTATTAGGGGTAATTTTGTAATTTCATATGCATTAAGTGAATATTTGATGTGTGTGTTGGGAAATAAATTTAATTGAATTGGGAGAAGCCCAATTCAATTAAATTTTAGAGGGGGAGGTGAGTATTTGCTTGCTACACCCCATTGCCACATCATATAGTCACACTTTGTGCATCTCCTTCATGCTTTACATGTCTCATGACACCTAAGCACACTTAGTGGAGAATCTTGGACTTGATATTGGTTTAGTAGGCTGAAACATAGCTAAAATTCACTAATCATATGTGAAGAGTGTAGCCGAATAAAATTTGGCATGAAGGATCTTTGCATATGTTCTTTAGGCCTCCATATGGTAAGTTCTGACAATGCCAAAGTATGCTAGCTTGTTCTCCCTTTGTTACACACTGTCTTAACAAATTGTCAGCATCAATACGAAAAAGAATAGGGTCATCCCAAACATACCTGGTGGCTTCTCGGAAGAACCTTTTTCTTTCATGGAATTTCATAACTTTTGATGGTTGTCCTATGGCCTTACAATTTGCAGTGTCAGTGAACCAAGGGTAGTCCTCGTCCTTGAAGCTTACTTCCATGAGTGTCTTGTCTGGGAATTCTTCTTCAATCTCCTTTTCTTTCTTGGTGACTTCTTCTTTGACTAGTTTTGATTGCTGATGGGATACTAGGTTGTCACACCCCTTTTTGTCTCGGATATCTAGATCAAACTCTTGTAGTAGAAGGACCCATCTAATTAACTTGGCTTGGAATCCACTTTGGTGAGTAGATATTATATAGCAGAATGGTCAGTGTGCACAATAATCTTTGAAGCTACATGATATGATCGAAACTTTTTAAGGGCATAAAGCACTGCTAGTATCTCCTTCTCCATTGTTGCATAATTGATTTGGGATCCATTTAGCACCTTGCTGGCATAGTGGATAACATGAAATCTTCCATTCCATTTTTGTCCTAATACTGCTCCTATCGTATATTCACTAGCATGAGTGTCTTGTTTGGGAATTCTTCTTCAATCTCCTCTACTTTCTTGGTGACTTCTTCATTGACTATTTTTTATTGATGATAGGATACTAGGTTGTCACTGTAACACTCCATTTTTTGTAGACTAAATTAAAAAGAATTATTATTTATAAATAAATAGAGTTTTATAAAATGATAAGGTTTTTATAATTAAATAAATAAGGAAAAATAACTTTATTAATTAAAATAATGATTTTAGAGAAAATAAAGAGGGTATTTTATTTATTCATTTGATAAGGGATAAAATATAGTTTGTTTTTATAAAATAATAAAAATAAATAAAAAGTTATAAATACCATAGGTATAAGTAGAGACGTGTTAGGTCAATTTTCACACCAACGATGCCTCATCTTTCCCTTCTCCTCTCAAAACCCTCTCTTTTTCCCGCAGACCACCAAATCTGTCTCAGAAAAGCGACGATCTCGACCTCATTCATGGTTGGATCATCGTGAAATTTAAGCACCAGGTTTGCAACCCAATTCCAAGCATTCGCACCGTTGGAAATATTAATATCGTGTCGGATCTGAGAGAAATACACTTCGCATCATAGCCTTTTCTTTTCCTGCAAAAACCCAAAACTGTCTCGGTAAAACTATCATCTCGGATTCAATAACCATTGGATGGTCATGAAAGTTTGATATGTGGTCCGCGACTCAATTACGCACAACTTAACTGTTGGGATTTGCAAGATAATATTTATGGAGAGAGAAAACAAAATCGCACGAAGACAGTATAAAATGGAGGCTCCAATCCCTTCTCATTCTCTGTGACGTTTGGGAACCCTATCAAAGCAGTCAGAGGAAAAACTTGAGGAATATCAGGGAACCACTAGAGATGTCAATATTGTTGTCATAATACATACGTGAGCCCGCTTAGAGGTAAGGGATGAGTTTATCGCAATTGGGGTTAGAATGAACATGTGTAGGGATCCTTAAGGATTAAATTGGGGTTTATTTTGGGATGTTTATTGAATTACAATTTTTTCCTTTATGATTATAAATACAATATTGTTGTGTTCTACGTACCAATTGATGTTCTTATGAGAATTGATTGATAAACTTGAGTACTCTTGATGTTTTTGTGTTTTGACCCATGATTTTGATATAATTGTGAGAAACTATTTGAGGGGTTTTACCCCCCATGTTGTGATAAATCTTTTGTATAAATTGTTATGTTGAGATTATAAAATGATGATTCAAATTGTGAGTATGTGATAAATTGAACATGTGATGAATGATGAAATGCATGTGTATTGAGATGAGATGTGTGTATTGAGTTGTGAGCTGTCATACCCTAATTTTGTCTGGAGACCATTGTTTGTCGGCATGTGACCTTCGTTTGACCACCTCAAAATGTTTAACACCCATCATTGTGGAATCCGTAAAGTTTCGAGATGTTTTAAGAAGAAACCGGTCAAAAACACGAAAACGGGAGTGTATTTAGCAAAGTGGGGTGTGTGTAAATAAATTGTTACACTCTAATTTCATCTGAGGACCATTGTTGATCGCTTCGGAAGGCTTAACACTCATTGCGGTGGAATCCGTAATGTTTCGTGAGATTTTGGAAAGAAAACGGCCAAAAACACGAAAATGGGGGGGGGGGGGGAGGTGAACTTATCAAGATAGGGTTGTAAATAGCAATTTGAATCTAGGCTCTTTCGGAACATTTTGGAAGTTGGGTTGCTTAAGGAGGAAGCAACTGGGCGACATGCTCCTCCACGTTGTTGAAAAATGGTTTCCGGGGCTTCCGTGGCTTCCGTAAATTTTTCGAAAACCTTGGGTAAGCATATTTCACTTAAAATTGGTGAAAGGGAAGAGAAAAAAAAGAGGAAAATCAAATCCGAAATAGTTCCATAAGGCTTCCGTAACTTTTCCGTAAAGTACGAAAAGGGGGGTGAACTTAGTAATTGGTGTGTGAATCTTCCTCAAGAAGCCTCTGGGCAGAAAGCACCTCCCTTTTCCATATAAATAGGGGAGGGGGGATGTTTCAAAATGTTCATGACCCCTTGGCTATGCATTTCGGCTGTTTTGGGTGAAAAAATGTATTTTCGTGAAGAAAATCCAAGCTGAGGTGCTTCCGTAACGCTTCCGAGACGTTTTCATTAGTGATTCTGTGGAAATTCTTCATCGTTCTTCACCGTTCTTCGTCGTTCCTCAGTCTTCAACCGGTAAGTTCCCGAAATCGAATCTTTCAATTCATTCTATGCACCCTTAGTGGTCCCTACTTGTTTTGTGTACTTTCACTTTAATTTCTCTTACTTTTAGTTTTCTTTTCTTCTGCTTTAACGAGCTTTTTACCATTTATTTAAGCTGTTTTCTCACCTAATAAATGATAAAATGAATTTCAATCGATCATTTGTGTTGTAATCTCGTTTAATCACTGTTAAAACAAAATCTAACCGATTGTTCACGTTGTAACCACGGTTAAACAAAAAAAAGCAAAATAATAAAAAAATCTTGAAAAATAATAATAAAATAATCAAAAAAATCAATCGAACGTTTTTCTTTGGAAGTTTCCTTGAATGAATTGACTAATAACCAAAGTGAAACTAAGACTAAAATCAACTCACAAATCATGCTTCGTCCGCAAAAGTCCCTCAAATCCGTTTTAAGGTCCAATGTCTTAAATGGTCCTCTTTGCTTTTATCGGTTAACATGAACCGTTAAAAAGCATAAAATCAACACATAACTTTATCGCTTTTGCAAGAACTACGTAGGTCTGATTTCCTGATCGCAATTGAGGATACGTAGGAGCAAAAGCCCCGCTTTTGTCGACCACCCCAAGAGATCGTTAATGGTCCAACGCCTTAACGTTTCTCTCCTTTCAAAAACCAAGAGATCGTTAATGGTCCGACGCCTTAACATTTCTCTCCTTTCAAATCCAAGAGATCGTTAATGGTTCAACGCCTTAACTTTTCTCTCCTTTCCAAAAATCAAAAGATCGTTTAATGGTCCAATGCCTTAAACGAATTTTGTTCGGTTAAACTTGATCTTGCGGAAAAAGATCAAAACAACTTAACCAACATTTAGTTCTAAAAGAACTACGTAGGAGCGAGGGAAACACCCTTGTCGACCACAAAAAGATAAAAAATACAAAAAACATAAAAAGCATAAAAACACAAAAAGACATAAAAAAGGGAAAATAAAACATTTTGAAGTCATATTTGCGCACTTGATTAAAGGCTGCCGTCCCTTGTGACGGACGCGTGGAGTGCTAATACCTTCCAATGCTTAAAAACAACTCTCGAACCTTTCACGATTAAAGTTCGTAGACCACACGTTTTGGTTTTTCCGACGTTTTCCTTGAATAAACGTTGGTGGTGACTCCGCGCATTTTCCTCCCTTGGAAGACGCACCCGTGAGCCCCGCGTCGCCCTCCTGCTGAAGGGTAGGTTGTGACATGAGCTATGAACTGTGCAATCACACAATTATAAGACCCTTTAAGGGCGATGAGTATAACGATGGGATCCACTGTGGGAACTCGACAAGTTAAAATGATTTTGAAAACAATTGAGTAGTCGTGTGTATTGTGACACCCTCTACCCCGACATATATATAAATAACCAAAATATATAAAAATATCGGTAGCCAAATTCACATGGGTAAAAGGTTCACATTCACTTCACTATTATCAATTAAAACTTATTAAAACATATTCGGCTCAAAATAAGGCCGTCAAAATTTACATAGATATTTTGTTAAATCAGTGAAATAAAATAAAACAGACTAACATCATGCAATTAATATAAAAACTTATGTCCCACTGTCACATCCTATCAGAGCGTTGTGTCTCGACGTCCTGCAGCACAATGTTCCTTAAAGCAATTCACCTAGTCATCTGCTCCCCCGAACACAAAGTTCAAGATCATCACAGGATCCAAACACAAACAACACAGGGGAGTGAGTTATCACATTCCTAACTAATAGAGAAACAAGAAAACTAGATATACATATCATATAAACCAAATAAAACTTACTTACACATAATTCATGCAATTCCACCACTTTGTCATTCAAAGTTCACTTTTCATCCATCAATCACACTTTTCAATCATCAATCACATTACACAAGAATCACACGCTCTGATCAAGACATAATAACACATCAATTTCATAATAAACAATTAGCAAGCGCATGAGACAGTTATGCTAAGACTCAAGCCTATATGCAATGTGGTGCCATGTCAGTGAAAAACTACCCTGGGGCGCTTAGGAGTACATAACAAGACACACCACACAATGGGTTTGTCAGGTCACTCTCACTTAGTAAGATCATAGGGAGACCAGTCAGGGTCACGATGTTTTACGAGAATACTCCAACCATATGGGATCAGCATAGGCTTAAAGGAGCACTCAAACCCGGTGACCCCCAAGGTCTACACTCCGAAGAGTCCGTCAGGGCCTCTCCCTCCTGATTCAGGCCCAACCCCTAAAATCATTTTATCACACAGACATTGCTCGTGAATTATACAATACCCACAACCTCACACTCGTGTTTTAAACACGTAAAACATATTGCGCTATAATTTAACACTGGTTCCTAAATAGGAAACCTACACTTTCTCTTTAACACTGGTTCCTAAATAAGAACCTACACTTTCTCTTCAACACTGCGCATAAACACTGGTCGGGTTATTGTATAATTCATAGCTCAATATAATTAATGTAACATCAAGTGTTAAACAAATCCACTTATTCACAATCGAATATCATGTCCAGACTTTAACATCTCATAACATCACATCAACCATCTCATAATATTCCTAATGATATTCATAAGGTACAACACACACATGTTCATGAAATTTAACCATAATATTCTCAAACTCCAACACTTAATAATTTTTGGAATCATACTATAACACTACAATATTATTTACATAAATTATTAATATAAATAACTACTCTATATATATAAACTAGCATACATCATATTGAATCACAAATTTCAAAGTAAGCTTTCAATGCACAAATTCTAAATAATTATATGAACACTTTGGTCAATTTCAATTATGATATTAATTTTTTTAAAATTATATATAAAAACCTAAAAAGCAAGAAAAAGAGAAAATACAAAATCAATATCTCTCTCTAAATTTCTCCTTACTTTATTTCATCAATTCATATTAATTAAAAAAATGCTCGATTTATAGGGTTCACGCTCAACACAATAGCATATCAATTTCACAACAATTGGTCTGTCAAACATATATAATTCACTGTAATAATTATAAGGATAAAATGAAAATTGCAAAAACACCCTGAAATTCATTCCAATTGATATCTCTAAGGATCTCTACACATGATCTCATTAATCCCCAATTGTGAATAACTCATCCCTTACCTCTGAACGGACTCACGTGTCTTCAGCTAGCGGTAGCAACATCTCTAATGGATCCCTAAAATTCTTCCAGTTATTCCTCCGACTGCTCCGATAGAATTCTCAAACGTCAGAGAGACGGAGAAGAGATTGAAACCTCCACTTGTACTGTCTTCATGTGATTCCTTTTTCTCCATCCACGAATATTATCTCGCAAATCCCAACGGTGGAAACGTGAGAAATTTCATTTCCAACAACATATCCAAATTTCATGAAAATCCAACGGCTATCCAAACCGGGATCGTAGTTTTACCGAGACAGTTCTGGGTTTCTACGGGAAATTAAAATGCTACAATTCGAAGGGGTTTCCTCTAATCTCAGATATGATTTTTCAATTCCCAACGGTGAGAATGTTTGGAATTGGGTTGCAAACGTGGTACTCAAATTTCACAATGATACAACGGTGAACGGGTCGGAGATCGTCATTTTTCTGAGACAGGTTTGGTGGGCTGCGGGAAAAAGAAAGGATTTTGAGAGGAGAAGGGGAAAAACGAAAATGAGGCCAAAAGGAGGCAGCTGGCTTAACATAACTATTTATACCTAGGGTACTCAGCCTATTATTTGCTCTATATTTATTTATTTATTTATTTTTACTAAAAGGCTTTTTAAATTTATTTACGAAAAATTGGGATGTTACATGTATTGCATAGTTCATAGGTAAAGTGTATATGATTCATGGGGTGTGATAACGTGTTAAATTGAGATTATACCATTGTGATTGAGATCAAGTGTATGTGATAAATTGAGTATGTATGTGATTGAGATATAGATGTGCATTGAGATATTGTGTGCATTGAGTTGTGAACTATGAATTATACAATCGCGTGACTATAAGACCCTTTAAGGGCGACGAGTTAATGCTAAGTCCCTATAAGGGCGCCGAGTTAATGCTAAGTCCCTTTAAGGGCGACGAGATAAAATATTTTGAGAACAATTGAGGGGTCGTGTGTTTTGTACAGTTCATAGATAGAGTTTGTGTGCTAAAATATTTTCTAGGTTGGACCTGAATCAGGAGGGAGAGGCTCTGACAGACTCTTTGGAGTATAGGTCTTGCGGGTCACCCAGTTTGAGTTTTCCTTTAAGCCTATGTTGATCCCATATGGTTGGAGCATTCTCACAAAATACCGTAACCCTGACTGGTCTCCCTATGATTTTACCTAGTGAGAGTGATCTGACTTACTAATGTGTGGTTTGTCTTGTCATGTACTCTTAGGCACCCGACATGGTTTTTCACTAACATGGTACCACATTGCATATAGGATTGAGTCTTAGTGTATATGTTGCATAACACTTGTGTATTGATCGATATTGATTGACTTGATGACATTGTGTTTTGATCATTGAGTACGTCAATGTTGTGAAAATGGATGAAATGTGTTGTGTTGTGATGTGATGTTGGGCGACATAATGGTGAAATAACGTGAGCTATGTTTAAGTAAGTTTTATTTTGTTTATATGATATTTATACCTACATGTTATCTTGTTTCTCTCCATTAGTTAGGAATGTGATAACTCACTCCCTGTGTGTTGTTTGTGTTTGGATCCTGTGATGATCTTGAACTTTGTGTTCGGGGGAGCAGATAACTAGGTGAATTGCTTTAAGAAACCTTGTGCTGAAGGACGTCAGGACACAATGCTCTGATAGGATGTGACATTGGGGCATAAGTCTTTATATTAATTACATGATGTTAGTCTATTTCATTTTACCTAACTGATTTAACAAAACATTTTGTAGATTTTGACGGCCTTGTTTTGAGCCAAATATATTTTTTAATAAGT
Source organism: Glycine max (assembly GCF_000004515.6). Lineage (NCBI taxonomy): Eukaryota > Viridiplantae > Streptophyta > Magnoliopsida > Fabales > Fabaceae > Glycine > Glycine max. Next base: position 42,937,526 of record NC_038254.2, on the reverse strand, counting down.
TATATTTGGTAACAGTGAAATGAATGTGAACCTTTTACCCACATGGATTTGTTTACCAATATATTACATATTTTATTTATTTATGTATATGTCGGGGTAGAGGGTGTCACAGTCACACCCCTTTTTGTCTCAGATATCTAGATTAAACTCTTGTAGTAGAAGGGCCCATCCAATTAACTTGGCTTGGAATCCACTTTGGTGAGTAGATATTATATAGCTAAATGGTCGGTGTGCACAATAATCTTTGAACCTACATGATATGATTGAAACTTTTTAAGGGCATAAAGCACTGCTAGTATCTCCTTCTCCATTGTTGCATAGTTGATTTGGGCTCCATTTAGCACCATACTAGCATAGTGGATAACATGAAATCTTCCATTCCATTTTTGCCCTAATACTGCTCCTATCGTATAGTCACTAGCATCACACATTAATTCAAATTCATGCCCCCAATTAGGAGCCACTATAACTAGTGCGGTTACTAGCTTTTTTTTCAAGAGTTTGAAAGCTTGAAGGCATTCTTCATTTTAGTGAAACGACTTTTCTTTGACAAGTAAATTATTGAGGGTTTGGCAATCTTAGAGAAATCTTGTATGAACCTTCTATAGAAACTAACATGCCCTACAAAGCTTTTTACTTCTTTCACGTCTGGAGGTGGTAGGAGCTCTTCAATTAATTCTATATTGGCTTGATCTACTTCAATACCTGTTGCTACAATTTATTGCCAGAGCACACTATACCTTTGATTACCATGGAGTCCAATTTTTTCCAATTAAGCACAAGGTTCTTTTCAATGCATCTTTATAGTACTCTTACCAACTTGTTGAGGCATGACGTGATCAAATCTTCGAATACAAAAAAATCGTCCATAAATACCTCTGCATTTTTCTACCATGTCAAAAAACATTCCATGCATACACCTTTCGAATGTGGCTGGTGCATTGCAAATTCCAACGGACATTCTTTGATAGGCAAAGACTCCAAATGGGAAAGTGAAGGTTATTTTTTCTTGATCATCTGAATTAACAAGAATTTGATTATATCCTGAGTACCAAACCTATTCATGACTGGTTTAGTTTAGTTCAAACCAACGGATTACCTATTTAAATTTATCTTTTTTTTAGAACTATTATTTTATATCATGATTCATCCAAATATGCAATACAACTAACACAATATTATCAAATGTTTGAAAGTAGTAAAATTGATTCTTTTAATACCATCAACATAATGTCCTAAAATAGACTAATACAAATTAAAACAAAATATTCTTCAACGAAATTTACTATAATAGTCTGAATCACAATTATTTCTTACAAACTAATTTCTTGCAATAAGTTTTGCTGCAACCAGATTTGCTTAAACAAATGAACAAAATATGATCCATTAATATTATCAACATGGCAGAAAAAATAAAATATGAGAAAAAGGTGAAACAAATAACAATGTACGAAAAAGTAATACCTTAAGAAGTTTCAACACTAGTGTCACAACCTACCCCACGACGGGACAATGAAAAGCAAAATAGATGAGCCAAAGTGTTCGTCTCCAAGGGAGAAAACGAGCGGAGTCGCTGTTCATTTTCCTATATGGTTCCTTTTTCTCCAATTTTTAACAAATATATTCAAAGGAAATGAAATACCAGAAAGCACACCGGGTCGTCACGTATTTAAAATTAAAATGGAGTGATCCATGTATCGAACTCAGGGAACTTGCTTATTACAGAGTTTTATTCAGAAGTAAAGCATTGTGGAACAAACATTGATAATTGATGGTTAAAAACAGAAATAAACTAATTCTATGGTAAAAACCGTAAATGCAGGTAAGTAAAAGTTGACAGCAATAGGTAAAAAGTGTTGGGTCTTTCTAACAAACAAGTTGATGCATATGAGGATATTTCTCTAATTAATCATGTTCTTGTGTTCTATATTGTAGCCTAAAGTACTAAACCTCGATCCCTCGTAAGTTTAGACTAATTTAACCCAAGCTTCATCCTCAGATCCCTCTTGTTGGACTAGGCTTGACTTAAACAACATTATCTTCACAACATATTAAGAAAACTAAAACCCCACAATCCATCCCTGGTAATGCAGTTATTTAGCCTTGCTTCTATCATGTTCTAAGGCAACAGTACATTTCCCAATGCTAAAGTCACCTAACAATACACACAAGTGGGTGATCAGACCAAGAGCATGCAATAATTAAGCATTGAAAGAAGCATCGAACACACAAAACACAATTAATTAGATATTAAAGATAATTACATCAACTGTTCCTTAGAAATCCCCAACTAGGGTGTTTAGCCAGCCATACACAAAAATCGTAAAACAAATGAGATAGAGATACAGAATAATTGTTGCTTACACAAGAAGGGGGATCCCTTCTCCTCTTCTTAGCACTTCACAATCACTCTAACACTCACTAATCTCTCTAAAAATGTAGAACCCTAGGTTTCTCTGCACAGCTGCTCCTCTTTGCTGCCTCCAGAGTCTCTCTCGAATTCTGTGCAAAAATATGCAGCTCTGGTCTCTCAAAATCATACCTTAATTCTGACAATTCAAGCTTAAATAGGCTCTGAAATTGTGACGTTGCGCTTAGTGCCACCCTCGCGCTTAGCGTGAGTAAGTGGATATGGGCTTAGTGCCAGCCACGTGCTGAGCTTGGCAAGAGATGAACATCTCGCTTAGCGAGCTATTCTTGCGCTTAGCGAGCGGCCTTGATTCTTGTGCTCTACCAGATTCCCTTGTCACGCTAAGCACGCTGAAGCTACGCTGAGCCCAAATGGTCCGCTGAGCGCGACTGCTCCTTTATGCACTTCAAGACTTAGCCTCCTTTAAACCTGAAATTATGCAAATTTTATTATTAAATCACATGGGAGATCCTTTAAAGACAACTATTAAAAAAAACAAGGTTTATATACAAATTCTTGCAAAATAACTATAAATTGTTGAACTATACAAGTTTTAGAGAATGTTTTCTATACAAAAGTTAGTCTTATAAGACGACTAACAGTCGCCACCAACATTTATTCAAGGAAAATGTTAGAAAAACCAAAAAGAGGTTTGCAAATTTTGAAAATAAGGGTTTGAGAGTTGTTTACGCATAGGGAAGGTACTAGCATCCCATGCGCCCATCACAAGGGACGACAACCTTTAATCGAGTGTGCGTAACGTGACTTCAAAATTATGCATTTTCCCTTTTATGTTTTTGTTTTTTTGGGGTCGACAAGGGTGTTTCCATTGCTCCTACGTATCCTTAGATGCAATGAGGAATTCATACCTACCTAGTTCTTTAAGTCTGAATGTTTGTGTGTTTAAATTGATTTTATATTTTTGAAAGATTTATTTTAATTGCAAACAAAAAGTCGATTAAGGTGTTGGACCTTGAAACGATGTTTTAAATTTTGAAAAATGGAGAGAATTGTTAAGGTGTTGGACCTTGAAACGATCTCAAGTGATATTTCTTAAAAAAAAAAGTTATGAGTTGGTTTTATCTTGGTTTTGTTTATTTGCTTTCAACCTCTTTAAAGACGACTTTACAATACTAGTGATCGGTTAAGATTGAACTTTACAAAGAAAATGAGATCACCGATGATAGATGGAGGAAATGAATATGCACAAAACAACAAGGGGGGCCCCTAAGGGTGCATAGATCACATTCAAATCTTAAAAAGCAAAACTAACTGGTAGTCGCACGAAGATCACCAAACAAGGAACAACGTAGAGATTGATCACAGTTGCGATTCGGCAGCACCTCGGCTTCGTTTCCTCTTCTTTCTTAATTCTCTCAATTTCCTTCACTACTCAATGCTGGAACCCTTTCTTAGCCCCCCTAGCACGCCTATTTATTGAAAAGGGTCACTTTGGGGACTTGCCGCTCACCCAGGTGAGCTAAGGCTTACTCCTGAAGTCGTGAGCTTGCTCAGGCGAGCTGGATTCTTAACCTTGAAATCATTTGGTGGCTCAGGCAAGCTAGGGTCCAGGAAAACCAAGGAAAAGTCCCTTTTGCCCTTCTTTCTTGATATCCTTTGCCTTCCTGATTGAAACACTGAATAGTTCCTTGCTTTGCACTATAACTGGCATTCAACACTGTAAGTCGACTAGCAAGGATCAAAAGATCAACGAATGATAGTCCCCAGATGAAATTAGGGTATGAAAGTTGCCCCTCTTTACTTATCTTTTATTGAAAATAAAGGGGAAGTAAAGATAAGGACACTAATTTCATTCGAGCGATCTTGCTATTCGATCGGGCAATTAGCGAAAACCGAGGAAGTGAAACCAAAAAAACAAGAGGACATTGAAATCCTGTAGAGCGGAAGACATTTGAAGTTTTTTTTTTCAAAGCATAGAAATAGAGAATGTTGAGTCCTAAGAAGAACAAAGACAAGGACATTGAGTCCTATGAAAGATAGAAGATGTTGAAGTCTTATAAACTATAAAAGACATAAGACATTGAAGTCTTGTAAATGTAAAAGACAGAAGACATTGAAGTCTTGTAAATGTAAATGATTGAAGACATCGAAATGTAAATGAAGATATTGTAGTCTTTGAAAGTGTAAATGACTAAAGACATTGAAGTCTTTGAAATGTATTGGAGACATTGTAGTCTTTAAAAGCGTAAATGACTAAAGACAATGAAGTCTTTTAAATGTAAATGAAGACATTGTAGTCTTTGAAAGTGTAAATGACTGAAGACATTGAAGTCTTTGAAATGTAAATGAAGATATTGTAGTCTTTGAAAGCATAAATGACTGAAGACATTGAAGTCTTTGAAATGTAAAAAATAGAGGACTTTGAATCCTATGAAAGCATAAATGTGAATGTATGAATACATGATTTTGATGATGTTAAACATTCAAAGGTTAAGCATTGCTTCAAGATTAATACAAGGTTGCTTCAAGATTCACTCAAGATCAATTTTTTCCTCAAAACACATTGTTTCCAACATATCAAGGCACTGGTAATCGATTACCAGGAAGTGTAATCGATTACCAGAAGACAATTTTGAAAAAACAGCTTTTAGAAGGGTTTTGAAATTTGAATTTAAAAGGTGTAATCAATTACCAGCAATGAAACTCTTCAAATTCAAATTGAAAAGTCATGACTCTTCAAAATATAACTGTAATCAATTACCAGAAACCTGTAATCGATTACCAGTGAAAAATTTCAGAAAAAGCTTTTTGAAAAGTCACATCTCTGTAAACCATTTTGAAAAGGCACGAAGGGCCTATATATATGTGTGCCTGACTTCAAAAAGTAAGAGAGATATTCTAAGAGAACTTCATTGTCAAATTATCTCTCAAAAACTCTTGGGCAAACACTTGCAAATCTATTGAGAGTTCATCCAGGAACATCAAATTGTATTATCCACTCTAAATGAGAGAAATCTTTCTGTTCATCTTAGAAAGTAAGTTGTAATCAAGAGACTAGTTCTCTCTTGAATTGTGAGTTTCTTGAACACAAGAGAAAGAGATTCCTTGGGTGTTCATAATTTGTAAAAAGGTTTTTTACAAAGTTAGTGAAAACACGACTGACCGACAAGACCAGGCAGATGACCAACAACAACATAATGACCAACAGAGACACTTCTGATGACTGTTTTGATTACTGACTTAGCAACACAAAATTACTATTAACAATCACCATTGACATATTACACTGTGTTTTTCTTTTACATTTTTTTTCTATTTAACTTAAAGATTTATTTTACTCTATGTTTTGAATTTATCAATTTCACTATTTCGTTAATTATAAGTATCTATTATTTCAAGTTTTTACAGTAAATAATATAAATACATAAAATAATTGCTAAATTATCAAATTATAAAAAAGAAAAATAATTGAAATAATAAATTCTTTATATAATAGGATTTTTCAATGGATTTTCCCACATAAATTTTCAATGGATTTCTCTATGGACAATATCCATGGGAAATATTATTTTTTGATGCAGTCTATCGGAAATTTTTCAGGCATGAAGTTCATCAGAAATTTCCTACGAATATAGTTTATCGAAAATTTTCGACGGATTATTGTTAAAAAATCCGTCAGTTAAAATTTTCAGCTACTATTTTTCCAACGGATTGTTGTTCGTCGAAAATTGTGATTTACTGACAGATTTTTAACGTTTCTGGTAGATTTCGACCTTCAGAAATACTTTGTTTTTAGTGGTTTGTATAGCATGGTTGCTTACCCACAGTTTTTGTAATAATTGTAGGAAGTACCCCATGGATTTACATTAACCCATGTGTTATCTTTACTTTTTATAGTAATCCCTTTCTTTCCCCCTAAGCATTTTGACGTCCCTCTCTTAGTTTAGTTTTCCCTAGAGGGCCTTCATGCGCTTTACATTACATACATGCCTTTCCCTAACTCTTTTTTCCTACTCTGCCTTACTTCATATTTACTATTTTGTCTCCCTTTTCATACGTTCATATTTCTTCCCCCTACGTTTTTCTCTTTGCTCTTCCCTCTTCCTTTTCTCTCAAAAGCGAGTGATTGGGGTTAGGGGCTTTACCTCTTTAAACTCATTTTGGTTAATTCTATTATTATTATTATTATTCATATATGAAGTTCTATTTTGTGGATTCGATCGGTGTTTGTGATTGTGTCTCTTTAACAAAATATACTCAATTCATCAGTAAGGGAATCAACCAAAACTGCTCATATCTCACTCTGATTAGTTGCATTCTCTTTCTCTCTTTCATCCTATTTTTGGCTTTTTATGATGTTTTGGTTTGGGGGTTAAGGTTGTTGTGATAGGGGGTTTTGATGTTTGTTTAGTTCTGATGATTTTCACGGAGTTGTGTTTTAACTTAAAGTTTTGATTTAAATTCAATATGAATAAAAGATCTAGGTGCATCTACTCTTTTTTGTTATCTTGGCAATCTAACTCGATGCCACAATCAAATATTTGGATAATGAAATTCTTATATTTAGAATTATAAAAAAAAGTGATATCTGAGTTTTATTACTCTGAAATGAAACTAAAATGCAAAAAGGAAAAAAAAAACAACAAAAAAAGCACTGGTTATGCATCCTATATATAAATCTATCAAGTCGAGTAAATATAGAAAAGGTAAAAGGAAAAGCACATTTATAGAATCTAATTGGACATGCCTTAACCAATCTAGGTGAAGTTCTACCCCTGTAACTAGAAGGGCTCTTCCCAGCTTTACTTAATACTCTTTTTTCCTTTTGGGATTTGATTTCTCTGCCTCTTCTTCATAGGTTCACAACCCTTTTCCATGAAGCCACCCTATCAAAAGCATTCCCAAGTGCCACGCCATTTCCAATGGAGGTAATATAAAAGTTATGTTTTGTTTTGTTGTGGGTAAGCCTTGGTATTTTGAATTTCAATTTGAAAAATGATAAAATTCTTGTGTGTTGTTTGTCACTATGACGTTATGGATATTATTTTGAGAAAGCTCATGAATGTGAAAATTCTTGTCACCAACAAAAAAAGTTGTAGTGGAATTGTTTGCAATTTTTCCTTTATTTAATATTCTTTCTTTGTTCTTCCATTTTATTATTTGGCACTCTTGATCAACTATTGTTCTATGGAACATGAATCACAACTATTGCATTATAAAATAGTCATTTCTTAATCAAGGATAAGGTGTCTTCTCTAGTTCTCGTATACACTTGAATTTGTCAAATTTTATTTTGTAAAGCATATTGTCTGACAAACTGGCTAGTAGGTATATTCAGCATCTTTAGCTTCTTTTTTTAACTAATTCTCACAATAGTCATAATACTTGTTGACAATGCCTAAGGTCAAGAAAAGGACTTCTTATTAAAAGAGGGGGCATGCAGGAATAATTGGCTAACATAAATTATATTACGCTCTAGAGAAGGTAATTCCATTTTCATAGACTATTACCTATGAAGATATATATTCTAACATTTATATATATGAGTGTAATAGGGTCTTTGGTGAATTACTTTAGTAGGATGAATGTCCTTTATTTCTCAAGACTTCCTTTGGCTTCCACTAGGTCAACTGTCCAAAATATTTACTCTGATTAGGTGGGCATTTTCTTGTTTATCTTAATTGGTTCCATGTTAGTTGGTGAAAGTTGAACTATATACATTTTACTTTGAAGTTGGTGCTTAAATCCCATCACAAAATGTTAGATATGTTTGAAATGCATTTGAATTAATCTAAAAAATGTATTTTAAACATGTTAAATTGATTCTGATAATATCCATGAGGGCATTGCTATTACTTTATTTTAAACGTGTGACCATTCAAGTAATTAATGTGTGAGAAAATTCTTTTTGTCTCTAACTATATTATAACAATTATTCAATCAGACCATTCTAATGTGTAACAAAAGAAATACTAAAAGAAATATATATCCTTGCATACTTAAAGATGACTAGAAGATATGAAGATGATAGACATGGCACCTGCATAGAGTGGCTGACAACAGAAGGACCTTGAGTAAGGATAATCTATATAATCAAGAACACTGGGAAAGATGCTTGCCCTAGCTTTGTAGCTCTTAAGAATCGCATATGATTATAACCTGAAAATTACATAAACAAGTAAACATGATTAAAAAATAGTTAAAGAATCTCCCTACTAATTTTTGGAAATTTTTTAAATAAATCACTACAATTTAGAAATTATAAATGGGTCCCTTTAATTTCAAAAACTTTTAGGATGTGGTCCTTGAATCTAGTTTCCCTGTTAGGTCCCTACAGAAAGCCGATTAAAAAGATCTTCAAACCAAAGGAACCCATTTATAGTTACCAACTATAAGGACCTATGTAAAAAGTTTCCAAAAACAATGGGGATCGACAAATTAATTTAAGAATCTAATGAAAGGCAATTACAATTGTTTATGAATCTAGACCACGCTGGCCAGCTTGAGCAGAAAATTGGTGAACTGATCAAGTGTCTAGTACCAGTTTGGTTTCTAAAATGTTGACAACTATATATTGTAATGATAGCTCTACAACTATTGCTTTGCTGCAATAAACTTTATGTCCCAAAAAGATATATCTTAAAACAACAAAATAGAGACCTAAACAGGAGAATTTACAGATCAACTCTACCAGCACCCTTCTCATACATGTTAGGCCCAGAAATCTTTGCATCACCTTCAACCAATGCTTGTTTCATGCTTGCTAGGTTTAAGATATTTTTTCTATCAGGTTCAGGAATGACACACAAGAAAACATACAACACCAGCAACTACAGGACTTGCAACACTAGATCCTGATAAACTTTTACAACCTGCACTAATTTTTGATCCCATTATGTCCCGTCCACATGCAACTATGTCTGGTGATAGTCAACAAGCTGAATACCAGAGTGCAAAGAAACAGAATTATGCAGCTAACCCAAATTATGCAGAGAACAGACCCAAGAGGAAAAGCTCAACACCTGCATATTTGAAGCACTACAACTTAGGCTGACGTGGCAATCCCTTGTCTGATAGTTGTCTGCCAAATAGGACCCACCTTTAGATTTATTTGATATTTCTGTTATACCTGCAAGCACAGAATTATAATTCTGTTAGAACCATTTCCCCATATAAATATATACCATGTAATCAAATAAGGCAGATAATGAAAGTAATATTTCCCCCTTCTATCCTCTCTATTCCTTCTTTGGAGGATTCTGGGTCCTCGAAACCCAGAACAAGCTAATTTGCGTATCAATTTCTGGTGCTTTCATTGAGAGTCATGGCGGAGTCCACAAGATCGAAGGCCAACTCTGACCGTTTGGAGGAAGCAATCTCTAAACTCACCCTCTCACTCAACGATACCCTGCATCACCTCACCCATAAGATTGACGAGCTCATTGTTAACCTGCAGAAACCAGAAACAACCAGCAACTCACCTTCATCTTCTTCGACCACTTCCCCACTTGTTACTTCTTTGTCTCCACACCGCATGAAGCTTGAAGTTCCCCGATTCGACGGAGCAGACCCCCTCGGTTGGATCTTCAAGATCAACCAGTTCTTCGAGTATCACGCGACTCAGGAACATGAACGGTTGACCATGGCGTCGTTCTCCATGGATGGCTGCGACCTGGCCTGGTTCCAGTGGATGACGAGCAATGGACAATTCACGTCCTAGCCCGTTTTCCTGCAAGCCCTGCAATCCAGATTTGCACCATCACCATATGAAGGCCCTACAGGTGCCTTGTTCAAATTAACTCAGAAGGGAACAGTCAGCGCTTACCTATCCGAATTCGAGGACTTGGCAAATAGAGTTGTGGGGTTACCCTCCCACTTCCTCCTGAGTTGTTTCGTCTCGGGACTGTCTCCGGAGATCCGAAGAGAAGTTCAGGCACATCAGCCATTGACGATGGCTCAGGCGGCAGGATTGGCCCGTTTGCAGGAAGAGAAACTCTTCGACGCGCGCCGCCAGGGACGTAATAGGTTCGGACCGACATTTCCCTCACCCATAGTGAACCATACCTCACCCTCACCCCTCACAAACACTAACCCAAATACGTTCCCCAACCCCACTCCCTCGAGCCCTCCGATTTCCCCTACGAATCATAACCCACCACTGTTACCCACCCCCTTGAAGTTACCACCCCCAAACCCTAACCCTGTTCCTCTAAGACGACTTTCCCTAGCTGAATTAGCCTCACGCAGGGATAAGGGTCTGTGTTTCACCTGCGATGAGAAGTATCATCGTGGTCACAGATGCCCTTCTAGAGCATTCCTGTTAATTGGGGACGACGACGATCCCTCTTATGAAGACACTTTGCCCCCAGACCTAATACCTGACCCACCCAAAGACCCGAGTCCGACCCTGGCCCAAATCAGCATCCATTCACTCTCGGGTCACCCGGCCCCTGAGACACTAAGGCTCCTGGGCTATATCAATGCCCACCCTGTGGTGATATTAGTTGATGGGGGAAGTACCCACAACTTTATACAAGCTCCGTTAGCCAAGCTATTGGGCCTATCTTCACGCATCACCAATCCGCTAGGTGTCATGGTGGGAAATGGCTAGCATTTGAGCTGTGATCAGCTCTGCGTGGACGTCCCAGTGTGGATTCAAAACAAGCAATTCACGGTGGACCTGCACCTTCTTCCTCTGAGTGGTGTCAACCTGGTGCTTGGAGTACAATGGCTCAAGGCCTTGGGACCCATACTCACAGACTACAACACCCTCTCCATGAAGTTCTTTCACGATGGCAATTTGGTTGAATTAAAAGGAGATGACGCTTCTACTTTGAGTCTCCTCTCCCATCCCCAGGTTCATCGTCTTCTTCGAAAAGATGGCGCGAATACATACTTCCACATAGTCATCACTACCTCAGAGCCCCCTTCAAACCCAATCACGACCACCCTTCCCCCCGAATTACAACCCCTCATAACCAAATTCACTACAATATTCCAACCACCTCAATCCTTACCCCCCTCTCGACCCACAGACCACCATATCCACCTCCAACCTCACTCTGAGCCTATGAATGTCAGGCCATATAGGTACCCCCACTTCCAGAAACATGAAATTGAAAGACAAATTAAAGATATGTTGCAGCGAGACCTTATCCGCCCAAGTATCAGTCCCTTCTCATCCCCAGTTCTATTGGTAAGAAAGCATGATGGGTCGTGGCGCCTTTGTGTAGATTACCGGGCCCTTAATGCGATAACCGTCAAAGACCGATATCCCATTCCCACCATTGACGAACTAGTAGATGAGTTGGGAGGCGCTAACTGGTTCTCGAAACTTGACCTTTTGCAAGGATATTATCAGATAAGGATGCATGAATCCGATGTGGCCAAGACTGCGTTTTGCACTCACCACGGCCACTATGAATTCAAAGTGATGCCGTTTGGTTTGTGTAACGTACCTTCGTCATTCCAAGCCACCATGAATGACATTTTCCAGCCTTACCTCCGGCGATTCATCATCGTTTTCTTTGACGATATTTTAATTTATAGTCGTACATTGCCTGAGCATCTCATTCATCTTGAGCAAGCATTCGAGACCCTCCTTCACAACCAATTCGTGCTCAAGTTCTCTAAATGCTCATTTGCCCAACCACAAGTTGAGTACTTGGGTCATGTGGTTTCGGGTCACGGAGTTGCACCCGTTGCTTCCAAAATTCAGGCAATTGATCAATGGCCCATCCCTACCACTACCAAAGCTTTACGAAGCTTTCTTGGACTCGCAGGGTTCTATCGGAGGTTCATACGGGGGTATACTTCCATTGCTGCTCCCCTGATAAAAGTCACTACCAAGGACCCCTTTGAGTGGACCACTGAGGCTGATGAAGCTTTCAAAGCCCTCAAGACTGCATTAATATCAGCCCCAGTCCTCGTGTTGCCAAACTTCACTCTTCCATTCACCTTAGAAACAGACGCTTCAGGAGTGGGCATGGGAGCTGTGTTGTCTCAAAAGGGGCATCCAATTGCGTTCTTTAGTAAGCCATTCACACCCAGGATGCTTCAAGCTTCAACATATGTAAGGGAATTATGTGCAATTACAACCGCGGTTAAGAGGTGGAGGCAATACTTGCTGGGTCATCAATTCATTATTTTAACCGATCACCGGAGTCTTAAAGAACTCTTAACCCGGGTCATTCAAACCCCTGAGCAGCAAATGTATTTAGCTAGACTCATGGGGTATGACTATTGCATTCAGTATCGTTCTGGTAACACTAATTTAGTAGCAGATGCTTTATCTCGAAGAATGGAAGCAACAGAGAGTACTCTGTTATTATTATCAGTCCCTTGCCTAACATTTTTGGAAGAACTAAAGAAGCAATTGAATCAGGAACCCTCTTTTGTGGAATTCAGAGACAACATCAAGACTAATCCCACCAAATTTCCTGATTATTCAGTTTCTAATGATTAAGTTTTGCAGGGAAATCGTATTTGGCTTCCACAGGGCATTCCCTTTCTGCAAGTGCTTTTCACAGAGTATCACTCAACTCCGACAGGGGGTCACATGGGAGTCTCGAAAACGTTAGCCAGGCTCACTGAGAATTTTTATTGGCTAGGGGTACGTCACGACGTGAAGCAATTCGTGGCCGCTTGCGTGGACTGCCAACAGACTAAGTACGAGACCAAGAGAGCTGCTGGTCTCTTATGTCCGTTACTGGTGCCGTGCTGGCCTTGGGAGGACCTCTCCCTCGATTTCATCACGGGCCTTCCTTCATTTCATGGCCATACAACCATTTTAGTCGTGGTGGACAGGTTCTCTAAAGGGGTGCACCTGGGTATGTTACCAACCCAACATTCTGCTTACGCCGTCGCCACTATTCATGAACACTACCGGAAAACTCCATGGCATGCCACGAAGCTTGGTCTCAGACCGAGACCCTCTCTTTATCAGCCAATTTTGGAAGGAGCTGTTTCGGTTAAGTGGCACACAGCTGAGGATGAGCTCAGCTTATCACCCCCAAACAGACGGCCAAACGGAGGTGCTGAACCGGGTGCTTGAGTAGTACCTTCGAGCTTTTGTCCACAAGAAACCTTCTTCGTGGGGTAAGTTCCTTCCCTGGGCCGAATGGTCCTACAATACCTCCCGCCATTCAGGAACTGGTGTCTCCCCCTTCGAGGTCACCTTTGTCCGGAGGCCACCAGATTTGCCATCATATGTTACAGGTACCTCAAAAGTGGAAGCTGTTGACGAGTTTCTGACTAATAGGGAGTCCATTTTTCAAGACTTAAAGAAGAAGCTTCCGAAGGCCCAAGTAATTATGAAACACTCAGCAGATAAAAGGCGCAGGGATATTGAATTTAAAATTGGAGACTTGGTCATGGTTCGTCTCAGACCTCGCCAGCAAGCCTCAGTCACAGGTCACCATAGGGGCTCTCACAAGCTTAGTAAGAGGTATTATGGGCCTTTTAAGGTGCTTGATCGAATTGGACCAGTTGCTTATAAGCTGGAATTGCCCGACAGTAGTCGTATCCACCCTGTGTTTCATGTTTCCATGTTGAAACAATTCCATCAAGAAAACACGACTCCCACTCACACCCTTGCTTTACCACCAGTAGCTGTAGGCAATGAACCTGTGATCTCTCCCCTTACCATTCTGAACACCAGGTATCGTCTAGATTCCAACCAACGCATACTTCAAGTCCTGGTGCAATGGAAGGGCTTACTTCCCGAAGATGCTACTTGGGAAGACTGGGAAGCATTGCAAGCAGAGTACCACCTTGAGGACAAGGTGTCTTTCGAAGGCCCTGGGAATGATAGTCAACAAGCTGAATACCAGAGTGCAGAGAAACAGAATTATGCAGCTAACCCAAATTATGCAGAGAACAGACCCAAGAGGAAAAGCTCAACACCTGCATATTTGAAGGACTACAACTTAGGCTGACGTGGCAATCCCTTGTCTAATAGTTGTCTGCCAAATAGGACCCACCTTTAGATTTATTTGATATTTCTGTTATACCTGCAAGCACAGAATTATAATTCTGTTAGAACCATTTCCCCATATAAATATATACCATGTAATCAAATAAGGCAGATAATGAAAGTAATATTTCCCCCTTCTATCCTCTCTATTCCTTCTTTGGAGGATTCTGGGTCCTCGAAACCCAGAACAAGCTAATTTGCGTATCATCTGGCTTCACGCGGCCATAACTGCAAGGTACAAATGTCAGCATGTTTAAAAAATTATTAATGAGTAAGAAACCAAACTTACATATAAATTAAAGGAGTTACAGAAATAACATATGACAACAATAAGAGATAATTACTGCATATGAGTACCAAAAAGAAATACTGACTTCTTAAAAGATAATAGTTACGATAGAGAAACTAGCATGTCATGTTATAATTATTCATTAAATAATAACACCATATCTTCATAAGTAATACATTTTCTAATTTCCTACCTCAAAATAAACGAAATACCAAACTTAATAATACTATTGAATTAGTGAGCTGGAACAGATAGGCACAAGATAAACTAAATAAGTTGTAAAGTGAAGACCGTGAACATAAAGACACTTTTTTTAAATTTTATTTTTAAGTACCTAGTTTCGGTGTGCATTTGATGGAAGACGATGGTTAATAATATACTTTTTAATATATTTTATATAATATATATATATATATTATTTTTAGTTAAAATTATTAAAAACTACTTGTATAAAATATAAAAGAAAACTTATCAAATAGAAAGTAAAATTCACAAAATTATAATTTTAAATTAATAATAACAAAAAATGTATTTAATAGTATGTATTAGAGAATATATTATTAACATTCTTTTAAGATAAGTTTGTATCGAATCAACAATAAGAGCCCCAGTGGAGAGATAATGTACTTTCTTCAGTATGTCCTTAAACATAAACAATTTATAAAAATATAATTGCTTAGAATTCTATACAATGTTGCAACCAATTAAGTATCAAGAATAACATTTTAAGCCAAGCATAGCTACTGATAGAAATAGCATACTATAATTCGTTAAAATTCATGTAAAAAAAGTAATAGCAAAAGAAAAAACTAGCACCTCAACATCATTACTTGAATATAAATAAATATTTGATTCAATCTTAAGGCGATCTATTACCAATTTACTCAACACTCTGTCATATGAAACGGTATCAGCTTTTTTCCAATATCAATAAGACGAAAAAAAAGATGAAAAAAGGCACAAAAAATTGAGAAAGAAAATCATCTTCATAGTAAGAAATGATCAGTTATAGAAAATTTGTTTTAAATATCCAAAAATAAGAGTTATACCCTAGATACTAATTCTAGTATGGAAATATCCATTTAGGTTCTGTGTGCAATAATGATTCACTTAGCATTAGTCCATCTAAATCAGTTTCAAGGATGAACAGTTGGTGAAACTTAAAAGATGGAAATTCAGGCAGAGAAAGAGATAGAGAGAAAGATACCCCAAGTGCAGTTTTAAGCATTAAAGCAATTTGAGCTATGACCATCTGCTGCCACTTGGGGAAATCCATTGGAATCACATATGCATGTCCATACAGATGCACTCTCTTCAAAATTTGCATGGAAGCCAAAGCAGTCATCATATAATACTCAGGCGGTGCTATATATATATATATATATATATATATATATATATATATATATATATATATATATATATATATATATATATAGAGAGAGAGAGAGAGAGAGAGAGAGAGAGAGAGAGAGAGAGATCAGCGAGAGGGGATCAAACGGACAAATAGGAAGTAAAAATGCAGTATGAATATGAACAATTTAATGAAATATGAAGTTTGAAACAAGTATCAAGGGCACACCGGAGTCTGGCTTACAAATCCCAGGTTTTCATAAACAAAGAAACCGAAGCGGCGGCAGAGCCGCAGAGGATTGGTAAAGGGAGAAGAGAGATATGAAAATGAAACTTTGAGTTTATTCAAATTGAAAGAAAAGCTTACAAAGATTTTTTTCCTATGCAGAGCTTCTCTCTCTAAAACCTGAAGGTAAGACTATCTGAAAGGGTGCTCCACAAAGGAAACGAGGACTCCTTTATATAGACCTTAAGTTGTTACTATTTCTACAGTATCGGTAGTGTTTACCGGAACTGTTACAATTATTGTCTTCAACCGGATAGATTAGTTACAATAATGCTTGATTACTACAACTAATTAATCATCTTCTAGTGATATACCAAAACAATCATCTTCATTCTGGTAGAATAGATTATCATCTTGGTTGTCATTATTTTCTGATGATTCGTCCTCCTTGTTTAAGGGTTCTTCATCTTCTTCTTGTTGAAGTAGTTGGAGAAGTACTTCAAATCAGCTGGAATTCTTGATTCTTTGCTGTTGAATAATTTGTTGAACCGTTGGAATCCCTGTTGGACTTCTTCTGGAAATATTTGTGGTATTGGTCCGAAGTAATTCCACCATTGGAGGAACCAATTTGAAAAATTGTAAATAGTATTGTTTTTGAAGTAAATCAAGCACGAATGCTTGAATTTAATATTTTGGTGCCAGAACACATTGGTCTAGGCGTCAATGTAATCCCAATAAGTGTATCCTGCCGGGTCAAAAGGCGCAGAAAACTTCTTGGGTTGGTTTAAATTGGCGCCGTAATGTCGTGGCTACATTACCTTTAGGATTTGGATTGTGGAGTGTTTGTTTAGGTTTGGGTCCTTTGAGTCTTTGAAATGTTTAATAGATACGGAGTTTGTGTCTGTTAAAATGAATTCATAAAATTTTCTAGTTTTGTTGAGGGCTGATGGTCTATAGTGAAATCCTGGGGGAAATACTTTGGCGGTTGCCTTAAAAGGGTTCTTATCCCAGTACTCTGGCTCCATTTGTAAGACATTAAAGAATTTTTTTTTTGAAATATAATTGTTGATTGGTTGTGATGTTGAGTCTTGTTGAGTCAATGGTTGGCTTTGTTTATGGTTACAGACTGTTTTGGTTTGTTTGGTTTTTTGAATTTGTTTTTGGAGATCTACTTCAGAATCATTGTTTGATTCTGAGGCCATTTCTGCCCAGGTTTTCTTGGCTAATTTGGGTACCTTGGTGAGACCTATGTCTTCTAAGGCCAGGAGAGTTTGGATTGACTAGGCATAGTCAGCCACGGTCTGTTTTGATGTTGCTGGTTTGGGGGATTCTTGAGTGGATGACTCAGGTTTGATAGTAGCTATTTGGGTCAATGACCCTTCAAATTTTCCTTTCTGGGTTGATGACCCAGTCTGGCTAGGTGACCCAGAAGATGATGCGGTTGTTTTCTTGGTTACTGACTCTGGTAGAGCCAATAGAACATCCTTCCCTTTACTACTGGTTCTTCCTCCTCTCCCGGAGGAGCTGGACACCTTAGGAGGCATCAGGAATGTTCTGTAAAAATTCACGGGTGAGGTAGTCAGGTAGAGAATTTGAGGTGCCCTTGATATATTCTATGTCGAAATCAAAGACACTTAAAATTGCTTGCCATCTTGCAAAAATTTGTTTTAAGGCAAGGTTTTTAACATCTTTTTGTAAAATGTCTTTGCTTGATTTACAGTCAACTCTGATTAAAAATTTTTGATTTAACAAATCTGACTGAAATTTGGAAATGCACAAAACAATTGCTAAAACCTCTTTTTTAACAGTTGAATATTTTAATTGTGCAGGATTCTAATGTTTTGAAGTATATGCAATGACATGTTCTTGACCATGTATTCTTTGTTTGAGGATGCCACCATAACCTATGTATGATGCATCAGTTTCGACAATTTTGAATGCCTGTGGAATAGGATGATACAGACACTTTATGGATTGGACTTTGACCTTGATTTCTTTAACTGTTTGAGTATGGAGGTCAGACCAAGGAGGCGGATTCTTTTTCAGCCTATCATGCGATGGCTTGACAATATTGTTTAAATAGGGGACAAATTCTCCTACATAATTTAGACAACCAAGAAATCGTTGTAACTGGGTTTTGTCTAAGATTTGCTTGGGGAATTTGCTAGCAAACTCTATTGATCTTTCTATTGGAATGATTGTACCTTGATATATATTGTGACCAAGGAATCGAATTCGTGTTTGGAAAAGATTGATTTTTGATTTGGAGACTGCCAAACCATTCTGTTTAATGATATGGATGAAAGTCTGGAGATGTTTGAAATGTTGATCAATGTTCTGGGAAAAGATTAAAACATCATCAATGTAGACAATGACAAATTTTGAATAGGGATTAAAAATATCATTCATAATTTTTTGAAATTCAGAAGGGGCATTCTTCAGTCCAAATGGCATTACGTTCCATTCATATTGCCCGAAAGGTACAGTAAACGTTGATTTGTACCTATCTGATTCTTGGATTTGGATTTGCCAGAATCCAGATTTCATATCAAATTTTGAAAATATTTTTGCTGAATTTAGTCTATTAAGTAAGTCTTTTTTGTTTGGAATAGGATATCTAATCCATTGTAATGCTTGATTTAGTGGTTTGTAATTTATGACTAAGCGGGGTGTTCCGCGCTTAATCTCAGATTGTTTGTTGACATAAAAAGCCGCACAAGACCATGGGCTTTTGCTTTTTTGGATTAGGCCTTTATCAAGCAAATCCTTGATTTCCTTTTGGCAATATTGAAGAAGTTCTTTATTCATTTGGATCGGCCTTGCCTTGGTGGGAATTTGTTTTTCTCTGAAATCTTTCTCATAAGGGAGATCGACAATGTGTTTCTTTCTTTCCCAAAAGGCATGGGGCAAATCAGAACAGACACTTGATTCAATATGTTTTAACAAAGATTGAATTCTTTCTTTTATTTGGGGTTTTCCCAACTGTATCTGAATGTTATTGAATGATACTTCTTCTTTTAAGAAGTTAATTTGATTAATCTTATTTTCTATAAGATTTATATTTCTAGAGATTGGTTTAGTAGAAAAATTAAATATAATTTTTCTTCCCAAGTAATTTGTGGTTATTCCTTCATTAGATATTTGAATAGGAAATAAGGCTCAGATGAAGGGGGTTGCTAGGATTACTTCGTTCTTAAGGTTTTTTACCAGAAGAAAGTTTGTGTTAATCCTGAGACCTTGGTTCTCAATGATTGCATTTGATAGTTTAAAATTAATTTTTAATTTTGAGCCATTTGTCGTACTTAATTTTTCCGAGGTTTTCTCAAAGAATTTTGTAGGAATTAATCCTTCTAAAATGCAGTTTGAATCAACCCCTGTGTCAAATAGGGCCATTGTTTCCAAAACAAAATCATTAATAATTATTTTTATGTTTATGTAAAATTTTTGAATTTTAATCTTGTTGATTAATCCCATAAACATATCATCTTCTAAATTTTCTGGTTGGTTTTCCTCACTGTTGTTGGCACTTTCAGAATCACTGTCTTCCTCAAGCTGAGAAAGAATGATCTGATGGATTTGTTGTTGTTGGCGAAGTTCTTTGACCTCTCTTTTTAGATTGTTTATCTCTGTTTGGAGATCCTGGATTGTCGTTGGTTTGGTTGAAGAATTTTCTAATCTTTTGAGTATGTTACTTACATCAAATTTGTTGTTTGTAATAAAATCCTTTTGTCTAGGTTTTACCTCTAGTGTTTTCTTGAGTTTTTCCAGAAAAACCTTCTTTTCCTGGGGGTCAGGTATGGAATTAATTGCTTCAAACAAGAGATCTTGTTCTCTCGTTAGAGTATTGATTTGCCCATCATCATTATCTGTTGATGATAATTGGTCATCTTGTTGGATTAGGTTTCGGTTTTCATCGGAAAGCACGGAGGATGAAGTTTCTGTTTCTTCCTCCGAGGTTTCTATTAGCAAATTGTTTATTTGCTCTTCAATTGCAGGTTCTAGGTTAAGGTTTCTTAACTTCTTTTTTAGCCTACAATATTTGCTAATGTGGCCTTGTTTTCCACAATTGTAGCACGTTATTTTTTATTTTATTTTTTGTTTAGGATTTTCCATTTCTCTACTGGTTGATGGTTTGTGTGAGTATCTCCTCCTTGGAAGTCTCTTTGAATTGGCTGTTTTATTCTCACGAATTTCTTTTCTAGAGGATTGTTTTTTCTTTTGTTTTGGACAGGCCGGTAGACCAAATTGTTCGCAGAAAGAACCAAAATCTTTCTTTGTTTGAGCCTTTTCTTTGGCTAATTGCCTCTGAATTTTGTCATCCTGACAAATTTTTAAGGCTACCTTTTGGACATAAGAAATTAATTGACCATAGCTTAAACTTTCATATGGAATATCTCCATTGGCAGATTGACTATGGATTTTATCTCTAACCTTGCCTCCTAATGATCTGGGAAGACCAGCCAGAAATTTTTCCTTCCAAAAAGGTTGTTGACTATCTTCTCTGGTGTAAACCCTAGTTAGGAAAGTATCTTTGTACCACCTAAAGTCCGCTAAGGTTCTACACTTAAGATTTGATAATAATTCTGCAGACCTATCTTTCCACAAGGATGGGTCTCCAATGAAATGTTGGGATATTGTAAAAATTAATGTATTAATAGCGTCAGGAATCTCTTTATCGTCGTCATTAGTAATGACTTTTCCATTGAGATCTGTCTTAACTGCACTGTAAATTTTTTATTTCTCTTCATTAGTGGGATAATTATCCCACCATCCTTTCAATTGTCCGGAAAATCCTGCCACTAAAATGTCTATAATGGTTTCTTCCAAACATTCATGGGAGGTTTGGTAGGCTGTGGCTACCATGGTCATATGTTGGAATGTATTCATGATGTTATACTCCGTTGGTGCATCTATGTTCCATTCATAGATTTTATTTGCACTAAAACTCTTAAAATTGGTTTCACCTCTTTCTTCTAATAGAATGTCAGGGGCAGTCGGACGTTGATAATATAATATGGAGGGTGTTTTCCAGTGTTTGGAATTAATTGGATTTATATTCTTTTCTGACACTGATCCTATCTCAGTTGTGTTATCTGAGTTTTGGTCACTATCCTCATTAATAACATTGATTAATTTGGAGGTACTTCTTGTTACCATTTTGGAAGTATTTTCTGAAGTTTGGGGAGTTTCTGGGATGACCTTAAGTAAACTACCAATTTTGTTTAGTAATTCACTATGATTATCACCTACTCCTTCAATTAAGGATTTAGTTTTTCTAAGTTCCCTAATCTTTCTTTTAGCTTTGTCACTAACTTTGAAAGGTTTGAATAATGGTTTTTCAATAGGAATACTTTGTGAAGCTTCCTCAACTGGTTTTTGTTTAGGAACTACCTTAGTTTTAATAGTTTCTCCTAAAGCTTGTAAATATTTATTGGTGTAATTTGCCTGTTCCATTAGGATTTTAATATCTTTGGAGGTTACTTCCTCATTGATATCCTTTGTCTTCAATGGAATTGCCATGACAGGTTTATTGTTACTGTCTTTGACATTTGGTAGTTGATATAGTGTTGCGGGAGGTAATTTCGATTGGATTAACTCACCATCTTTTATTTGCCATGTTGTTATGACATTTGTTGATGGATCACCTATGATGTCTTGCTTCCATGGGTAATCTATATTCTTCCTGATGGTATAAGCATGAAACCAATCAAAGAAAAGGACATTAATTTTGACTCTTTCGACAAATTCATAGAACTTGTCTTGGATCGGTTTTCTGTTTGTACCCTTGTAATGCTGGAAAAACCATCTCCTTTGAGGATCATTCTCCGGAGAATAAAAATCTTTCCTAAGGGTTTCCTTATCAATGCTAAAGTTGTCAGATAACATCATAAGGTTCCATAGAAGAGTATGTTGGGGATTGGATCGACTTTTGGTCGTCCTCTTGTTCTTGGTTATAAGTTGTTCTAGGTATACTAGAAGTAGTATCTAATCCTTGTAGATTTACAGTAGGAAATTGGTTGTGTGACTCAGATCTGGCTAGTCCTACTGGGATTGAACGGGTTCTTACTGAAAAGGACCTTCTAGCTGATTCATATTCAGACCTAGAGGCTTCTATTCTTGATGAAAATGAATTTCTTCGGTTGAAGGTTATTTCTACCTTTCCTAAGTTGTCTCGTTTGATTTTCTCAATAATTGGAGCGGGTCGGGGATTAGACAGTGTGGCCTTTTCCATAACCCATTTTTCAGGGAGAGTAACTTCGTCCCATTTTATTATTCTTTTTAAAGAAACATTGGTTTTTGTCATATCAGTGATAAATAAGGTCGTTTCTCCCTTTTGTGGTTGTAATAGGACTCTAGATGCACAAGTATTCACGACCTTGTACTGGATACTATAGATTAAAGCCGTTGGGATTGATCCTTCTTTCATGTCAAGGCCATGAAAGTAGATGTTTAAGAACAGAGAGTCAAGAATGTTTCTGTCCATCAGACTCACTGTCTTGTTTGGATAACAATTAAAATATACTGGACCTTATCCTAAGTTGGTTTCTACTGTTCGAATTAAGGAGTCTTCAAATTTGTTATGCCTAATATCTCGTAGACACATTAAGACTGCTGCATCTATGCCCATGTCAATTAAGGGCTTGATGGCTACTTGTACACATCCGATGTGTAAATATTTATACTTACGACTATGTTCATAAATTGAATTTTTTGAAAGTAAATGGAATTCTTCCCCTATATCCTGTCCTAGAGGAATATTGTTTTCTACTATTTTGATTATGTAATCAAAGTTGTGTTTATCTTTAATTGTTTCGGGGACATATAGTTAATCTTGTGGAATTTCTGGAATATTCCAGTCATCCATGTTTTGATTGATATCTTCGAATCAGACTTCCTCATTGAAGAGATTGTGTTTGGGAGCGACCTCGTGGGTCTGGTTATCTTGATCATTTAAATTTGTATTTATAGAAGAGGATCGAAAAGAGATACGGGAAGAAGAGCGTAAAAGTCTAGACATGATTATAACATTCTCTAATATCTTTGCCTTCATTTGGTTCCATAGAAATATTTCCGTAAGTAAATATGTAACAAAATTCTTTGGATCTGAAATATTTTTTAAAGAATTATATATATATATATATATATATATATATATATATATATATATATATATATATAAAATACTCAGGTGGTGATCATTGTATCCCCATTTCACTCAAAATGGAGAAAATATATTGTATTCCTACCATGCATATTGGTTATCAATCACAATTAGCCACTTTAGCATCTCAATAAATGTATAAAATTTATTTCCATTATAATTTGAAATTTATTACAAAAGCAACTTTTATGAATCAAGATGAATTCAATTACCAAGTAGCTTTAGCAAAAAATGCATCCACTAAACATACACAAAGGCAAAGGTCAAGCTAAATAATCAAGTGTAAGAATATAACAACAACAAAAAGAAAGGGAAAAACTGATAGCACATGAAAGAAAATAAATCAAGGTAATCATCATAGTTTAAAATTAGTTAGAGTTGGTTAAGAGTAGTTCATTAAAGAAATGGTTAGGTGGTTAGCTTAGAAGGGACTAGAAGTTTCCTTCTGAATTGATATCATTGGAAAAATGGAGTGCTAGCTCTGTTGTAAAAGGGGAAAGGTCTTGGAAGAAGAACTCTCTGCTTGACATTTAATAAAGTTTTGCATAATTTTCTTTTCTCATCTCTCTTGCTTGTGTATTCCTAACAAAACACTGCTGGAGGCTGCTTGTCTTCATTCCAATAGAAAATTAATAGTATACCTAAGTGGCAATCACATGATTTTGAACAATTTGCAAGAGAGTAGCTCTGGTTCCCTTGCAAAGAACATCTACACCTCCACTTGTTTAAGCTAGATGTATCAAATGTTTCATCTACAAAGAATAATGGCAAGCATAAAAACAGACAGGGATTTTTGGCTGAATATATATTGATGCCACGGTAGCAGGAATAGCAAAAATAAGAACTTGCCGTATGACTAATCCCCTAGAAAATGAACTATAATCCCAGAAGGCCTTCCACCCAACATCACCAATCTATTTTTCTTCTTGTGAAAGTTGTGCCCCAAGTTGACCCTTGGTAGAAATCACCCCCTCACTATGATTTTTTGTGAGATTAAAACTTTGAGACCAATCATAGCCCAACATAGGATATGTGATTAACACATATAAAACAACTTGAATGAATATATAGGGAACCTTAACTAGCACCTACAAAAGAAATAAATCCAAGTTACCCTAAAATTATTGGAATAGTCACTTGAAAACATAAGTAATAGAATTCTTGAGTAAATTAATGCAATACTTAATCTGCTCCAATTACAGTGAAAATATGATATTATTTAGCTAGCATTAGCTTAGGAGAAAAAATGGTTTCTACATTTTCTTAATGAATTAACATATTTGGAAATGAATGGTGAATCCATAATTTGAAGAGAACTAAACCTTTGCAAAAGAATAGGACCAGGGATATTATATAGGACCAAAAACTGGAGGAAATTAGTAGTCACCAAGATTTATGTTTCAAATTTTTTGTATAAACTCATCATAAATTAATTCATCAATCTATTTGTGTTTGTTATACTATATACCACTACCTAGATTTAGTTTGAACAAGAAACTATAATCAAATATTTAAGTTGTGGCACATGAATAAAAACATTTCATAAGCAGTTTGCTAAGAAGGATCTCATTAGATTATAAAATGATATTGTGGCCTAGCAAATGTGAAAAATTGGAAAAACGTTTCCGATCAAAGACTAGGTAAGCCCCTAACCTTTTGTTTTCCTAATTAGTTACATCACAAATTACTTTAGTCTAAGACAAATCACTTGATATGATAAAAAAATTTGATGTTCCTTACCTCCTACAAATAACTGGACTAAATGGAACCAATGCAAGTGAGCAATCAATAAAATCAATCAACCGTGAAGAACTAAATTTAAAAATAAACATATAAATAAATAATACAACCTAGCACTATGGTACCGGGTGAGTTGGTTAGATGGATCAATCAACAACCAAATATTCAGCAATACCATTTAGAGTCGTTCCTTTAACTCACTGAAATGCATGATATAGAATATTCAAGAAAAAATAATTCTTTTAAGCATACAGTGAGAATGACAATACAATAGCAAGAACCAAAGCTCAAATAAAGTTTTTAGATAAATAAAAATCATTGATAAATTTCATATCAAATATCAGTTCCCCCTACAATTATATAAAAGAATAAACCATTCAGAATGTGTGAACCCACCTTCCTGATATTGGCTATATTTTCCCCTCCTTTACCCAACACTTTACCAACAACATTAGCAGGAATCAACATATCCAGAGTTGATGGGGGAGGCAAATTGTGCACAATAAGAGAACAAAAATATAAGTTCAACCAATTTAATATAAAGTTAAGACTGCTACAAAAACTCCATTCAACGATGGTCGTCGTCGGCGTTCAACAATGATGAACGCCCGTCTTTAATTGCGACGTCGTTGTAGACGTCTGACCATTTTCGACGGTCACTTTCCACCATTTTAGAAGGACGTGATTCCTACAACGGGGTTGACGTCACGGCCGTAGTTGAACCAGCGCCTTCGAAGACGTTGCGATGGCAACAACGACGTGGAAACATTCGGTTCTTAGGACGGGCTTTAAATGCAATGACGTAGTAATATATAACTTCAAAGACGGTGCTTACGTAAGCACCGTCGTTGAAGTTGTTGTTGCCTGGGGAGGTGGCGGGGGGGTGAACGCTTGGAGACCCGGTGGGGTGACTCGTTGGATGATGACCGAGTCAAGCGAAACGGGAGCATTGGAGGGGAGAATTGCTCTGTAAACACTCCACCACTGGTCTTGGCCTCTACGGTGGAAGTAGAGAGTGCGATCGTCGACCCAGGATGGCCAGCCATTGAATTCGGCAACCTTGACACGGTGAGTTCTATCGCGGGTGAGGAAGACATAGATGTGAGTGGGGAAATCTTCAACTTCTTCGGCCCAACCGTTGGGGGTGCCGTAGGAAGCAACAGCGGTCCAAAGACCCGAGGGAGAGAGGGATGGGCTGAAATCAGTGAGGCCGTTCAGCACAACAGCTAAAGCACACGAATTGAGGCAGTTCAGAACATGAGCCAATTGTACCAGGGAATAGAGATGAACTCTAACAAATAAAGCGAGATAGATAAAAATTAGGTGAACTCTTTCCACAACATTAGTTCCTCATATTTTGAAAATAAAAAGTCTATAGGCATGAAAAGGTGGAGTTATTGGCAGTCACATTTGTTCACACTCCAAATGTCAAGTTTTGGGCGTGAGTGTCAAAATCTCATATCAACACCAAGTGTAATTGCTTTTGTAAAACCCAATACAGGTCATTGTTTTTTTTTTTTCCTTTTTTGGTTTGAAGGTTCTATGTGTATGTGTCAAATATTGGAGGGGAAAGATGGTTTCTCATTCTATTTTAAGTTGTGACAAGCACATTCTAATCAAAATGTATCTACAGATCCCTGACCTTGTAAATAAAAAATCGCTCTTTGGAGAGAAAAATAGTTTCAAAATATAAACAATATAAATGGAAACTTAAGCACACAACTAGAAAACTGAAATAATGTGCCAAACTATCATGTACGACAACATTTACCTTGGTTGAAGAAATCTTCCCTTCCAATTTCTTACTTTCTTTCATGTAGATGGGTAGGCCACAAGCTTTGGAGTATAAAAGTTCCAACTCAGACATCTAGAATAAATAATTTTAGTCAAATTTAATGGACTGAAAAGAAGACTCAAAATATTACTACTTACCAGATGTCATTATAATTAGCAAGAACATAAATTGTTACCAGATATATATCAATATAAAGTTATTAAGAAAAGACATATGATGAGTCTAGGAGAAAGTATATTTGAACTTATTGACAAATCAGTATTAATATCCTGAATTAACAACCTAGCTTCCTCTGCATAGTCCTACATCAACATAAGTTAACCAAAAAAATGTGGCAGAAAACTGCAACTACCAAAGGGATTATTGACAGTTTGTTAAGAGAAGCACCTTCAATTTATGATAAAGAGGTTCATTGCATGGTGCAGGAGTAAATTTCAGTAACTCATCAATGAATTCTAAATTAACTTTCTTGACATTAGAGTCCCGATGACACAACCATAACTCAATTTTTCTCTTATCCCTTCTGCCCACTTCTGAGCTTCAATCAAATTCTTTACCATGTCTCGAACCTACATCCCAAAAAAGAAGCAGAACTTAGTTAAGTATATCACGGTATGTATATACAGGAGTATATTAAAAAGTAACAAATAGATAGAACTCACAGAATCCATCTTAGAACCAGCCCAAAGAAATTGCTCAGCTTTCCTTAGTGCAGTAACAAATGCATCATGCAAAAAAACATTCTGAAGAATAGCACTAGATTGCAGAACCATGACAGCAACCAAGCTCACCTTCACTGTAACAAAACAACCAACAAAGAACCTGAACTACCCAACATGTAAACCCAGCCCAACACACCTATTCAGAACCATGATAGCAACCAAGCTCACCTCAACGAAACTTAACCCCCAACCTAGCATTATGAACAAGCATCTCAAGCCACACTATGTAACAAAAGCCATGGAAATTGAGGAAGCTGATTCCAACATAAGTCTTTAAGTCATGTAATGGAGAATATTCTAGCTAACAACATAGTCACTTAGCAAATTATTATTGAGGTTACATTGATAGCAACAGCAAATCAGAGAAGCAGGACAACACCATAGGCCCTATAAAAGAAGCTAGCAATAACTATAGCAGGCCAAGAAGATATACAAGGAAGGCCAATTACCATTGAGAGGATATCTTAAATGCCAAAGCTGGGATAATGTATCAGCAACCTCATCATCGCATTCAAACGGCCCTTTGTTTGAACTATCAGAGCTAATGAGTCAACTCCCTATCAAGTAAGCAATTTCCTGCATGATATTGTTCACCTTGTTTTAACTTTTATTCAATCTCCTAGCTTCTTTGGAAATTAATGTTATGAATTGGTGTAACTTGGTGAGTTGAATTATATGTTTATATATATTATCACATGTGATGTGCAGGAGAGGCTTATCTATGTTTTATCAAGGGAAGGCTCAGTCTTTCAGTTCTCTAGCAAGCGTGGAGAGCATAGGGGATCTTCCTAAGAATTTAGTGAAAAATCAGACCAATTGATGGATAAATACAACACCATTTGGCATTCTTTATTCTCTCAGCACCCCATTTATCTTGAGAATTACTATATTAAATTTATATTAGTAGTGCATTTATTAAACTTAAGTTAATCTTATATGTATAAGCAAATAGATGGATAAATACAAATTCCAAATTACTAGTAGTCCACTTGTTCATATAATCACTGTAGAAAACCGTGTCAATTCTTTTAGAGACTAGAAAGATTACTACTAAAGGCCACCTAACTCTAACATAAGCTAATTCAACATAAGTTGTTACAAGTTTTAGTCAGCTTATGCAAACATGAGACATGTATCAGTTAACCACCTAACTCTAACAATGAGCACCAAAGTTCACTTACATTTTAATATGATCACTCAATTTCTCCAAATTTCCATCCCTTACTTGGTTAAAAAAGAGTTACTTTCCCTTGAACAAATCAAGACATTTAAGTACATAGCAATTAATTTTCTTCTCTTCACCAATCCATTAAAGAGAATTTCAATTTGCCTAAACAATGTAATTTTCATTATTGCTTATAAAATTGACAAAATGTCTCCTATGATCTAAATCGTAAACATCATTGACTTTAGCATCAACATTTCAGCAGCACTGACTAAATGAATCTAGCTGGCAACTACAGGTGATCCCGTCTCTCAAAATCCCTTTTTTCTCACCCTTACAAAGCTGCACAGTAAACTACAAAAACTATCAACATCTTTTCCTTTCCAAACCACATTATTAAGTATTCATTTCTGATGATTTGGTTGACTTCAACACAAGAGTTATAAGTAAATGAATACTGATTATACCTTGACATGGGTAGCAGCTACCTAAGATCTATTGCCCATGGCAGATAGATGCAACTAGCTTCTTATTTTCCATGAAATTTTTCACAAACCAATAACTGACTGGTTCAATGCCAAATATGCAGGGCATCAACCACCAAGTATAACTACAGCATCATAGCTTCAGGGGATTCACACTCATGCCAACAAAAGCCTTTAAAAAGTATGTAACATAAAACATTATAGAAATTGTAGAAGAAAGGGGCCTATCCGATTCACCGGATTCACTTGAGTGTCAATTTAATTAGCAATCTCTCTTATCTAAATTTAAAACAGTAACTACTAAGGCTACTATACTCCTTTGCTTTCCAGATGCAATGGCCAAATCAATGTTTTCTCGACATCCAACATTGCTATCTATGTTATCATCCCAATCATAGCTACATACTCTAATGCCTGTTTGGAAACTCGTTCAGAAACAAAAAATCACCTTTGTAATGCCAAAGTTATAACTATTAGAACAAATTACACTCACACTCTTGAAGTTTTGTGAAATTACACATTATTATCTAAGTTATTGACACTAAAAAGCAGTATGTATCTATTAACTTCTCAGTAAACATGAAAAATCATATCTGGTGTGTGGAACCAAGCTTACCTTGAAGACAAGTTGTAGGGCACGACAACTCTGAAAAGGGAAACTCCGTGGCTTGCGCGGTGGCGAGACAAGACGAGACGTCGGACGCGCGACAATGTCCTACGCCCTTCAGCCGAGGTCACGGGGGTGCGATGGAGATGCAGGCAAACGGCAAAGGTCACTGAAGATCGAAATTTCAAAGAAACAGGGAAGCGGGGGCTCGAGCGCGAGTGTTTGCCGCGCAAAACATTATAAACCTCAATCTTAATGACGGTGGATCAAGAAAACGTCGTTGCCCTTCAAAATTTCAACGACGGCGTTTTAGAAAACACCGTCTTAACTTACCTGTTGCATAACCAACAAAGACGTGCTACCCAGTGAATGTTGTTGAACGTGTCATGCGCCATGCACATGCCACATAAAATGGTAACATATTTACGGTATTGCCACCGCTAATCCAACTACGACGCGTCTGGTAGGAATGATGTGGATAGCACGTCGTAAAATGGCTTTTTTGTAGCAGTGTAAGGAAAGTAAAATCATAGATTAAGTGTATGATTAATTAGGCCCAAATCCACAATTAGACTTTAGAGTTTAGAGGGTACAATTGTACAAACCATGATTAGGAAACACTTCATTCTCAATTCAACATGTTAGGCAAAAGTCCAGTTGGAGATGTCAATGGAATCTCATTCTCAAACCTTGGTTTTGGTGAAAGTGAGAGTTGCTTTTACATAAAATTGGAAATGTTCATAACAAAATATTACTTTTAAGATAAAGGCATCCAAACATAAATCACTTAATTGCATACCCAGTTTTACAAAAATTGAGTTTATCCAGAATCAGTTAGGCAAATTCCAATCCAAACAAACTCTAAATCAGCTGTAAAATTGTTCACATAATTGTTATATAAATTATGTATACTAACCCGCCATACAGCTTGGTGGCATACGAGGACATAGATCCATAGCCATTATCCCCCATCTATTACATACAATCAAACAAAAAGAGAAAATAGATGAGTGACACAATATTTGAAACTAAAAATGGAATAGACATGTAACAAAAAAAAAGAAGACTGAAAGCTGTTTATTGGCATTTTGTATTAGAAAAGTGAAAATTATATCATAATATACCAGCAAAAAATTATCAAAAATATTATTATGACCATACAGCAAGAAAAAAAATGCAACATACCGAAAAAGATCCATATCCACCATAAAGACTGCTTGAAGAAAGCATGCCTAGGCTAGCTCCACTTTCAGCCCTGTGATCATAAACCATCGGAGCAACAATAGGAGGAACTGAATGCAACATAGATGGCAATGAAAGATCAGCACTACATGGGTACAACGATTCGACACCTATTGAAGGATTATGGCCACTATCCCTTTCTCTTAATAAAGTGCAAGTGGTGAGCTTGAGAAATTCGATAAATGGGCTCAAAGGGACTTTCACAACGTGCAAAATCTACATTAAGGGATTGTAGTTTACCTCATCGAATGCCTCAAATATATCAATACTTGGCTGGTGAATGGTGAATGCAACAATTCTTCTTGTTACAACAACATTCTTCACTGCTTTCGCAAATCAATATATTTGTAAGATGATATTGAAACATGTATACAGCCTACCCAAAAAAACAAATTTATTATTTATTAAACACTAAAAAAAAAAAATTTAATGCTCGTGATATTTCTATTTCAACCTCCTCAAGAAATAAAATAACTTCAAGTCATTTTTATTTTCCTTTTTCGTTTTGCAAACCATAAAATAAAATAGTTGAGTACACAAGCAAGTAAGCAAGAAACAAAGAAGGAAGGTTACCTCGAAGTTGGCTTTAGAGTAAATAATTTCCACTGCCCTGAGCACAACAAGGGGTAGCTTCTCTTGGTACTCTTTGTTCTTCTTAGTAGAAAACCCATGTATGTCATTGACAACCCTATTATTATTCAACAATAAAAAAAGATTAAAGTGAGAAACAAAAGGAAGAAGCTTTTAGGAAGCACTGTAAATACCTTAAATTCCTTGTTATGTATCTCCTCGATAGCCTTTTGCGCTACCTGTTTCTATTAAAAGCCACAAAGGCATAACCTTCGTGTTCTCCTTTATCCCTGTCTTTCATTAATCGCACCTGAAAATTAAAAGCAAATATTTTTTTAACAATAATCCCAATTTTCCCCACTTGCAGTGAACCCAACCCGACTCACATCTAGGTAGAGTCCCAGCTCCTTGTGCTGGTAGAGCCACTCCACGTAGCACCGCCATAGTGCGTGTGGCTCCTTCTCGAGTCTGGTGTTGGGAGATTTAGTTATTTCAGAGAGTTGTTGTCGCGGTGCGGGAGCCTCACACGTGAGGGAGCGTGACGAGGAGGGTTTGGAGGGGAGGAGTGGGATGCGGCGTCATACATGGGATGGAGTGGTTGAGAGATGCGGGAGGATGAGAAAATGCCTTAGATTGATGAAGCCACGATTGAAAATGAAATGAATGAGAACAAGTTAGGGTTAGTAACTTAGTAAACATTATAAAGGAACGAATGCAAAGGCGGTTCTTTCTTGAAACCCGTCGTCGTTTAAGTTTTCAATAATTACAAAAATGTCACATGTCACATTCTAAGATGGTTTTTCATAACCATCTTAGAATGTGCATCATAAAAATAAAATAAGGTAATCTTAATTACAAAAATGTCACCGCGTCACATTCTAAGACGATTTCTGTATAACCATCTTAGAATGTGTGTCGTAAAAAACAAGTTTTTTAGTAGTGCGAACTAGATTGCTCATTTGCTGCCTTCCAAAATAAAGATTGCTTAATTGTTGATTATATTGGGTGATTTCTTTAATCTCTCTTTGGCACCCAACCTTAGATCTCCTGACAAAACTCTATGTTAACAATAATCTCAATTTTAACTTGTAGATTAAGTCAAAGATCTAATGTATAATCTTGCTAATTGCCCTTTTATTATTGTATCGGGTGATAATGATTAACTCGTAGATCTTCTTGTGCAGGCCACAACTAGAAGTGTGACTAACTAGCCCAAAAAAATGCAAACTTGCAAAGTGTCTATCAAATAAGTGGTCATGGAAATGATGTTGGTTGTTGAACGCACAAAACAAAGAGAAAAAAGGATATGCTAAAGGAATGGGGCAGCTCATTTTAGTTGAACCAGTAATGGCCTTTTGAATTTATGTACTGAATGATATTTATATGTAAATCAATATAAATATTAGTATATATTCTAATTGATTTATATCAATGCCTTTTTGTATTTATGTATTTATTTGTTTCTAGTGTATAAAAATTATTTATATATAAACTAATAAAAAATTATAGGGTATCTATTATATGCACAGTATGTAAAAGAAATAGGTCAGTAAAACCCTAAAAAGAAATAAAACTGATCTCAACGGGGACGTTTTGTAAGTGGAAAAGTGACCAATACTGTATGATTAAGTGTTTAGTAATCGAACACTCATTTTTGGATGCTTGTCAAGCACCATTTGATTGAGTTATCCGTAATCCAATAGTGTATTTTCAGTGCCTGTGCTGCACCAAAAATGTGTCCCTAGTCTTGAATTTGTGCCTTAATTTTCGAATGGCCCAACCTCCAATCCCTATGTACCCTCTCATTTGCTGGTTCCCTTTAAGGTACATATAGTTGTCATCTGTCTTGGTCCACAATTAATTTTTTCAAATGATTTTTGTAGTGACTCCTTGCAATAAACCTGTTATGTCAGATTTGAGGGTTTTTGTTTAATTTGTATAATGTTAGATTTCAAATGTATGTAGTATACTTGTTATGTTAGAACATTAAAATATATCTGCAATACAAGTTTGTTTGTAAAGTTCCAGAGGTCTTTAAGTATTTAAATCATGACCTAGAGACACAAAAATATTAGTAGTCAACACATGTGGACACTCCAGCGATGGCATGACACACTTTGGCGATGGCACGACGTTGGTCATGGTGGAGGATGTGGAATCAATGGACAAAAGCTTTGTCGGAAGTTGTGTTCTACTACCTCGATGGATTGTGCATCCCATAGAGATGGGTCCTATAATCTGTTGTACTAACCTAAAGTTGACCACATGAAGTGATAATCGTTAGGTTTGAGCAGTGATAATTTGATGGTGAAAAAATGAGTTGCGCATGATAGCCAATGTCTTAAATCATTATACATTTTATGACATACAAGTGTAATAGAAGGCTTTTGAAATAGACGAAAGCAACTACTTTAGTGGTTCACCATACGTGGGGCTAAAGGCTAATTGCTTCGAAACTGAAAGTAGTTTTAAGTTCCTTAGAAAAAAACCTTTAAAACGTGTTTTCTTGCTCCCTTTTCTTTCTTTTAGCATTTTTAACATGCTATTTTGGGCACATCATTTTGGTACCTTTAAATGGAGGTTTATTATTATCTAGTTACATTCTTTTGTTTGTCTGATGAAAGTGCATGCCATTTAATTGAGCTGGAGACAAATATATGCAACGTTATTTTTGGCACCTGATATTTTTGGTTGTTTGACTTACTTATTGAAATTGATCAAAATTCCAAATTTTATTTATTTTTTAGTGCATTACTATTGCTAAGCACCACTGCTGGCCTCAATGCTAATAACACTATACCCACATAAAAATAGTTTGTTATTGTTATCCTCACATAAACCTTTTTTTTTTGTCTTAACCTCACATATTTCAATAATTTTATTTTATCGTGGAATTTTGTGATTGTCCCATAAATAATGTTGGAATAATTATTTTTCATCGGAGGTATGCACTTTTTGCAGAAGGGTCCGAGAATCTTTGACTGAAGTAGATCTTTCTGTAGAGGTATGTTATCTTCTCATACACTTATCACCGAGAGTAATGTCCAATGCTCCCTTCCCTTGATTGACTTTTGTCTATTTCAATTGAGTACTTTTTTTAATTGGCAATAACATATGCTTGTAGATTTTTGGAGTTTATATCTACAATTTACAGTAGTTGAATGTAACATGTTAGCAACCTTTTGAACAATGCAACCCTGTAATCCTATCCTATCAACTCCTACTATAACACTGATATTGAAACAAATTCGAACAAATGTCATTTCCATTTTCTTTTTTGCTTTCTGTTGTTTTTTAAGGTGGGGGTATCAGTATGAAAATTAAATGGATAAATTTCATTTTTAATGATTAATACAACAATGTTATAGGTTGGAAGAATTCATTTGTTTTGTCAAAATAGCTTAAATCAATCATTGAAATTATAGACACTAGACATGTAATTGGTCATTATAAAAGTCATTTGTTTGTTAATCTATGCTTATACAAATGGAAGAACATTCAATAAGTGATTGTTCAAATGATGGGACATTTGAGGATGTTCATATGGAGGATGATGGGGTTGCTTTGAGGATGATGAGTTTGGTTAGCAAGGTAAAGAACATGTGTTTTTGGAACGAGGATGGGCTAGATGATAATGAATGTTTTGAGAATAATGTTTCAGATGATAATGAGTTAAAGGATGAAGAAGATTATGACAATGAGGTTTTAAATGATGAAGGTTATCACGAAACTATTTTAGAAGATGGTGTAGAATATGTAGTAGAAATAAATGATGCAAATCCTTTGATGATTATGTTTTGGAGCTATAGTTAAAATGATTTTCTATTGAGGATATTGTTAGGTTAAACTTTGTTAATGTTGAGACAGGTTACCAATTTTATAAGTGGTATGCATGGGCCAACGATTTTTCTATTCGGAAAAGTCATGTCCTCATAAACAAGAAGGGGGAGACACTGCAACAAACATTTGTTTGTTCAAAGGAAGGTTATAGACAAGATAGAGGATTGAGTCCACGAAATAGGAAGCATGAATATAAGAATTTCACTCGATGTGGATGTAAGGTATATATCTGTGTTCATGTGAATGAATTGATTGATCATTGGTATGTGTTTGTCTTTAGTGGTGGTCATAAGCATAAGTTGTTGAATGAGCAAGATTGTGGTCTGCTTTCAGGTCACAGGAAAATTACTGCATCAGATGCAATGCAGATTGAAAATTATAGGAAAGTTGTCATTAGACCACCCCACATATATGCATCATTGGCCCAAACTTCAGGGGGTTATAATAAGGTGGGATATGTTAGAAAAGATATATATAACTATTTTGCAAGACAAGGGCGCAAGCAATCATCTGATGTTAATAGGGCTTTGAACTACTTTCACCATTTGTGTCCAAAAGATCCTATGATGGTTGTTGCTTATATTGTAGATGATGAAAATAGATTGCAACATCTATTTTGGTGTGATGCAAAGAGTTGAATGAATTATGTTGTTTTTGGAGATGTTTTAGCATTTGATGCAACTTATATGAAAAAATAAATACAATTGTCATGTAGTTGTGTTTTCTAGTGTTAATCATCACAATAACACAATAGTGTTTGCTACTGCTTTGGTTACTAATGAGACTGAGGAAACATATGTGTGGCTTTTAGAACAATTTCTGAAAGAGATGAAAGGGAAACATCCTAGTTCTGTTATTACGGATGGTGACCTTCCAATGCGTGCTATTAGAATTGTGTTCCCTAGGACACATCATCAGTTTGCTTGACATTTACTGCATGATGCGTTAAGCAATGTAAAAAATAAAATCCTTTTTGCAATCATTGAACACATGTATGTTAGGAGACTTTGAGATTGCTGAGTTTGATGAAAAATGGAATGACATGATCACAAAGTTTGGTTTGGAAGACAATAATTGGGTAATAACATTGTTTGAAAGAAAACAAACGTGGGCCACAACTTACATAAAGGGGATATTTTTTGCATGTATATGAACAGTCTCCCGATGAGAAGCCTTCCACAACCATGTTGCGAAATATGTTGATTCATGGACAAATCTTATTGACTTTGTGCAACAATTTCATAGGTGCTTAATGTATTTTCGACAAAGGGAGCATTGTTAGACTTGTATGGCCTCCAGCTTTCTTCATCTGGCCGAATAGAATGACTTCCATTTTTTGAAATGTTTTCAGGGGTGTTTCCTTGTTTGAATCTATTTCCCCCGTTGTTATATAGGGGAGTAATACTTTTACAAGGGATGTATTTGATTCCTCT
This sequence comes from Glycine max, assembly GCF_000004515.6. Lineage (NCBI taxonomy): Eukaryota > Viridiplantae > Streptophyta > Magnoliopsida > Fabales > Fabaceae > Glycine > Glycine max. The sequence goes on along the minus strand of NC_038254.2, from coordinate 42,900,552 downwards.
AGTTGGTAAATTATGTTACTAAGTGTCTACATACAACATGCGGCCATTAATGTTGATATATGGACATTCCTGCATCCTCTAGCATGAGGTTCTCTATAGCCATTCACCTAACCATCTGCTCCCACGAACATAAAGTTTGAGATCATCATAGGATCCAAACACAAATAGCACACAGGGAGTGAGTTATCACATTCCTAACTAATAGAGAGAAAGGAGACAACTAGATATACATATCATATAAATAAGATACAACTTACTTAAACATATCTCACGTAATTCCACCACTTTGTTGCGTAACATCACATCACAACACAACACGTCTAATTCATTTTCACATCATTCACATACTCAAAGATCAAAACACAACATCACTAAATCAATCAATATCAATAAATACATAAGCATTTTGCAACAGTTACACTAAGACTCAAGCCTATATGCAATGTGGTATCATGTCAGTCAAAACCACCCTGGGGAGCTTAGGAGTACATAACAAGCCACACCATACAATGGGTATGTCAGGTCACTCTCACTAAGTACAATCATAAGGTGACCAGTCAGGGTCACTCCATTTTGCAAGAATGCTCCAACCATATGGGATCAACATTGGCTTAAGGGAACACTCAAACCGAGTGTCTTTACCCCCAAGGCCCAGACTCCGAAGAATCCGTTAGGGCCTCACCTTCCTCATTTAGGTCCAACCCCTAAAAAAAATCTTTTTACACACAAACACAACTCATGAATTATACAATACTTATGACCTCACACTCATGTTTCAAACACGTCTAACACATTGCGCTACAATTTAACACTAGTTCCTAACAAGGAAACCTACACTTTTACTTTAACACTGTGCATAAACACTTTTATAAAGGTAAACACTAGTTGGGTTATTGTATAATTCACAGCTCACAACACAAGTATTGTCACATCAAGTGTTAAACACACACTTATTCACAACCAAATCTCAGGTCCACAATTTCATTCATAATATCACAATCCATCATCACATGTTTACATGTATCTCACAAATTAACACATGTTTAACTTTTCACTTATACTCAATCTCAATAACAATATTATAATTTCAAAGTAACACGTTATCTCACAATTCATACATATTTAATTTATAGCTTATACACAATTTCAATCATAATTTCATGATCCCAATATAACTATTTATCACATTAATCCTATCAAAAACATAAACAAATTATACAAAAATGTTTCTCAATCCACGAGGATTAAAACCCCTCAAACAATTTCACATAATCATATAGGAAGAATTTCAATACAATAAACTGTTGGGATTCAATCAATCAGCCTAATTTCATTCTAATAGACAATCATTGATCCTAACCACATGCATTCTATTCATGTAGAGAAATTATTGTATAGAGATGAGTAGAATCCCTTTGTGTTCCCATACTCAAAATCATGATGAAAACTAGATGCGGAAGCGTACCTGGATTAGCCATAATGGAATGATGATGATGAAAGGTTGATCAGAAAATTTGTTTCATGATCTTCCAATTGTAGAGAGCCCTTATCTTTTCTTCTCTGGATTTTTCTATTCTGGCGGGGATAAAGAGAAACTGTACGCGTTGGGTTGCGTTATGTTGCTTTCTTCAAATGGAGACCATAACCCCTTATATTGGTAACTGCCATCAGTTACCCCAACTTTGATAATTATAATTTGGCCCCTCATCAAATTATAATATCACTAGTATCTACACAATTATCATTTCATGACATATATGCCATCAACCATATTTTTATATTAATTAGACCAATTTAATATTTCGGCTAATTATATAATGGCCCTAACTCATTCAATTATGATATATATATATATATATGACCCAAAATTACTAACAATCTCCCACTGGTCACAAATATGTATATCCTTAATCCTTATGAATGTGTTAGACTTTATGAGCTCAAAATTTCCCATTACATGCCTTGAGCATATTCCAAAAATCTTGTCCATTGATTACATCCACATGTAGAACCAAAGCAGTTTTCATTGTATCAATCACAACTAAACCCATCAATGATCACTAATGTTGACAGAATCAAATGACATAGACTCATCATGAAATGTGTAGCATGAAAATTACGTGAAGGTGGTCTGTACACGTCTATTTTCAACTGGTCCTACTTTACCTCAATGAGATCATTTAATAACCTTAATGTACAAAGTGTAATAATTGGATAATAAACCATATATATTTAACCAAATATATCCAAAAGTCGATGTATGCATACATAAAATCTAACAGAACATAAAATATATAAAAGTGACTAACTCCCACTAAACCAAAGATTCCTCAAAATTGTAAAACACCCATGTGAGCAACAGTCTCATGAAAGACCTTGGGTGAAAGTCCTTTAGTAAGAGGATCTGCTATCATGGAGTTTGTCCCTAAGTGTTCTATGGAAATTTGTTCACTTTGTACCCTTTCCTTAACAACTAGGAACTTGATGTCAATATGCTTCGACTTGGTTGAGCTCCTATTTTTGTTAGAATACAATACAACTTATTTTTTGTAACAATATAACTTAAGTGGTCTTTCAATTCCTTCCACAATTTGCAGCCCTATGACAAAATTTTTCAACCATATTCCATGATTTGATGCCTCATAGCATGCCACAAATTATTCCGCCATGGTGGATGAAGTAGTAAGGGTTTGCTTGGCACTGCACTAAGAAATGGCACCACTGGCTAACATGAAAATGTAACCTGAAGTGGATCTCAAACTATCTAGGCATCCTGCAAAAATCCGAGTCAGAATACCTAGTGATCTCCAATTGATTTGACCTCTTGTATGTGAGCATATAGTACTTTGTTCTCTTCAAATACCTCATAACCCTTTTGGCTGCTTTCCAATGATCCATTCTTGGATTGCTCAAATATCTTCCTAATACCCCAACTATGTATGCTATATCCGGATGCGTACATACTTGGGCGTACATCAAACTCCCTACAGCTGATGCATAGAGACTCTTCTGCATTTCCTGAATTTCTAAATTTCCTTTTGGGTACTGTTTGAGACTAAACTTGTCTCCCTTAACAACTGGAGTATCCCCGGATTTACATTCCTACATGCCAAACCATTTAAGTACCTTTTCGATATAGCTCCTTTGTGATAATCCTAGAATACCCCGAGATCGATCTCGGTGTATCTGAATTCCTAATACAAAGGAGGCGTCACCGAGATCTTTCATTTCAAAGTTTCTTGATAGAAATCTCTTGGTTTCGTGCAACATGCCTATATCATTAGTGGCAAGCAGTATGTCATCAACATATAAGACTAGGAAAATGTATTTGCTCCCACTGAATTTGTGATACACACAATCATCAACAAGATTCATCTCGAAACCAAATGAGAGAATTACTTGATGAAATTTGTGTTACCATTGACGAGATGTCTGTTTTAGCCCATAAATGGATTTTGTCAGTTTGCAAACCATATTCTTTGGGTTTCCTGACACGGAGTTTTCTAGTTGCACCATATAAATTGTCTCATCAATGTTGCCATTGAGAAATGTCGTCTTTACACCCATTTGATGAAGCTCCAAATCATAATGTGCAACAAGAGCCATGATTGTCCTAAAAGAGTCTTAAGATGAAACTGGAGAGAAAGTCTCTTTAAAGTCAATCCCTTCCTTTCGGGTATAGTCCTTCGCCACAAGACGAGCCTTATACCTCTTCACATTACCTTTGGAATCCCGCTTGGTCTTAAATATCCATTTGCAACCAATGGGTTTCACACCTTCTGGTAATGGGAAAAGTTCCCAAACCTTGTTGTCTTGCATGGACTTATACTCCTCATTCATTGCTTCAATCCACTTTTCTGAGTTGGAACCTTGCATGCCTTGATGAAAGTTGATTAGGTCATCTTCCATCATACCATTATTTTCCTCATGTTCCTGGAGAAATACCACATAATCATTTGAAATAGCACTTCTCCTTTCTCTTGTAGATCTTCGCAAAGGTATTGGCTCATGAAGCATAGGTTCTTGAGGATCTTGAGTTTATTCTTCATGGCCGACCAAATTATCTTGAGTGGGGGATTCAATAACAATATCTTGTAGAGGTTCTGAATTTGCTTTATGAAAAGCAACTGTATGAATCGGTTCTGGAATTGTTACTGATTCTTCCTCTAAGACAAAGTCTCTAACCTTATTCTTCCCCCCAAACTTAATATCCTCAAAGAATGTAGCGATTCCCGTCTCAAAAATTGTCTTTAATTTGGGATCATAAAATTTATAGGCCCTAGATCTTTCAGAATAACCAATAAAGTAGCTGCTTACTGTTTGGGAGTCCAATTTCCTTTCATTTGGCTTATAAGGCCTTGCCTCAGTTGGACATCCCCATACATGAAAATGTTTCAGACTAGGCTTTCGCCCAACCCAAAGCTCATAAGGTGTTTTGGCAACTGCCTTGGTTGGCACTCTATTTAGAATGTAAGTTGCAGTCTTTAGTGCCTCTCCCTAGAGTGACTCAGGTAAGTTAGAATGACAAATCATGCTTCTTACCATATCCTTAAGAGTTTTGTTTCGTCTTTCAGCCACACCATTCATGCTAGGTGACCTCGGCATGGTGTACTGTGGGACGATGCCATATTCCTCTAGGTACCTGGCAAAAGGCCCTAGACGTTGTTCACCTGAACCGTCATATCTGCCATAGTATTCACCATCACGGTCAGATCTGACACACTTTATTCTTTTGTTGAGTTGATTTTCAACTTCAACTTTAAATGTTTTGAACACATCCAATGATTGTGACTTTTCATGTATAAGAAACAAGTATGCATATCTAGAGTAATCGTCTATGAATTATATAAAATACTGTTGACCATTCCATGAAGGTGTAGGAAATGGCCCACAAATGTCTGTATGTATCAATTCCAAGATGTCTGTAACTCTATATGCACCTAATTTCTTGCTTTTGGTATGTTTATCTTTAATGCATTCAACACAAACGTCAAAGCTTGTGAAATCAATGGAATCCAAGATTCTGCTTGACACAAGTCGTTCAATTTTGTTCTTAGAAATGTGACCTAAGCGCTTATGCCATAATGCTCCTGAGTTTGTATTATCAATTCTACGCTTAGTACCATGCAATAGAATTCACCATAGGAAGCTACAGTATCAAGTAAATATAGATTATCATTAACCAAGAGTGAACCAGTTCCAACAATATCTGAATTAAAAGACAACCTAAACACATTGTTTCCAAATGACCACAAATAACCTAATTTGTCCAAATAAGAAACTAAAACCAAATTCCGTCTAAATGACGGTACAACAAAAGTGTCTTTCAGATCCAAATAAAAACTTGTACATAGTAATAATCTAAAGTGCCCTATAGCTTCCACTTCCACCGATTTACCATCTCCAACATAGATCCATCTTTCAGAATCAATTGGCTTCCGGTAGCTTAGACAACCCTACATTGAAACACTTATGTTAGTAGTGGCACCAGAATCTAACCACCAAGTGTTTCCAGGTACTGAAGCTAAACTGACCTCAGAATAGACCAAAGTAAGAAACATACCCTTCTTTGCATGCTAAGCGTGATATTTGGTACATTTCTTCTTTACATGTCCAAGCTTACTACAAACGAAACAATTGTCACCCTGATTTTGTCTCTTTTGTCCTAGACCCTTAGCAGCTTCATTCTTGGGCTCCTCAGTTCTTTTTCTTTTGCCCTTGTCTTTAGAGGTACTCACAACATGAGCACTTTCAGTCCTTTCTTGCTTCAACCTTTCCTCTTCTTGCACATACAGTATGAAATGAGCTCATTAAGAGATCATTTCTTCTTTTGACAGTTATAAGAGATCTTAAACTAACTAAACTGTGAAGGTAGAGAAATTAGCACTAATTGAATAAGCAAGTCTTTTGATAGCTCAAGCTTTAGTGCCCTTAATTTTGAAGCAATATTTGACATTCCCATAATGTATTTCCTGACATTTCTTTTGCCTTGATAGTTCATGGAAATCAAGTTCTGAAGGAGAGTACTTGTTTCCACCTTATCACTTTTTGCAAAGCGCTTTTCAATTTCAGTAAGAAATTCTTTGGCACTAGTTATATCATCTGAATCAATGCTCCTAAAGACCTCAGGAATGCGACGCTTAATGATCATAAGACTCATGCGATTTAAGTGATCCCACTTCTCATGAAGTTTCCTCTGTTAAGAGATGGTGGAATTTGTAGGAGAAGGGGGTTTCTCAATCCTTAATGCAAGGTCTAGATCCATGCAGCCAAGAACAATTTGAATGTTCTCTTTCCAGTCCTTAAAATTTGCACCATTAAGAACTGGAACCGAATTCAAATTAGCAGATATAGAAGCAACAACTGTAAAGATCAAAATAAATAATACAATAAGCTCACATAAAATGCATTTAAATAATGGTATATCTCATCTCAAGATATCTAGAGCACCGTTAATATCAAGTCTTTGGACAGTGGTATTAATTGCTAGTGATATCCTTGTTGTAATGGTCAAACATTGATAGTAGAAGCATATCAAATAACAAACCCATCTTTTGATGTGACTTATCATTCATATGCAAAATCTCATAATTATCACATGTTTAACATCACAGGTGTGTAACTTAGTTAAATGACAACTTTCCTTTGGACCAATCACCATTCATATAAATAATCACACACGTTAACATTTAACATTTCTCATGAACAATCTACACAAGAGAGGTCACTTTGGTGATATCTTGATTCAATTAGCTCAGTTAAATGATGAATAATTAATATGATATACCATAACTGAATTTTCAACATTGATGCACCAAATCCAAAATTAAAATGTTTCTTGAGTAAATTATTTTAAATTTATTTATTTATTTTAAATTTTAGAAGCCCATGATTTTTTTTAATATACTGCAATGGCCTCTAAAAGTAACAACAAACACATAAATGATGCATTTAAATTTATACATATTATCCCACATGAAATATGTGCATGTTACTCATAAAATGCATAACCCAATAACACATCAAATTGTTATGCCTGCACCGTAGTGTTGCTCTACATGTGTTATAATTGTTATATTAATTTGATGTTATCAATCAACCTTTATATCATTGTTCATTCCGCAGTGATGTGATAACCTTATTTTGTTTCCTTAAACCATTATCCAAACATCATACATGAATCAAGTATGGGTGGCTTTGATACCAAATGTTGGGATTCAATCAATCAGCCTAATTTCATTCTAACAGACAATCATTGATCCTAACCACATGCATTCTATTCATGTAGAGAAATGACCGTATAGAGATGAGTAGAATCCCTTTGTGTTCTCATACTCAAAATCATGATGAAAACTAGATGCAGAAGCGTACCTAGATTAGCAATAATGGAATGGAATGATGATGATGAAAGGTTGATCAGAAAATTGGTTTTATGATCTTCCAATTGTAGAGAGCCCTTATCTTTCCTTCTCTGGATTTTTCTCTTCTGGTGGGGATAAACAAAAATTGTACGCGCATTGGGTTGTGTTACGTTGCTCTCTACAAATGGGGACGATAATCCCTTATATTGGTAACTGCCATCAGTTACCCCAAATTTGATAATTATAATTTGGCCCCTCATCAAATTATAATATCACTGGTATCTACACAATTATCATTTCATGACATATATGTCCTCAGCCATATATTTATATTAATTAGACCAATTTAATATTTTGGCTAATTATATAATGGTCATAACTCATTCAATTATGAGAGAGATATATATATATATATATATATATATATATATATATATATATATATATATATATATATATGACCCAAAATTACTAACATAAACATCCCAAAATAAACTCCAATTTGATCCCCTAAAGATTCCTTCACATGTTCATTCTAACCCCAAAAGCGACAAACTCATCCCTTACCTCCAAGCGGTCTCATGTGTGTTCCGACAGTGATAACGACATCTCTAACAGTTCCCTGACATTCCTAAAGTTTTTCATCCGGTTGCTTTGATAAGATTTCCAAACGTTAGAGAGAAAGAGAAGAGATTGAAGCCTTCATTTTGTACTGTCTTCATGTGATTCACCTTTCTCTCTCCATGAATAATATTTCATAAATCACAATGGTGAAGGTGAGTAGAATTGACTCCCGAACCAGGTATCTAAATTTTATAATGATCCAACGGTTAACGAGTTCGAAATTGTAGTTTTACTGGACAAGTTTTGAGTGTTTGCGGGAAAAGAGAAAGCTACGATGTTAATGACATTTCACTTAGCTCCAACTTTTTTTGCAATTTCCAACGGTGAGAATGCTTGTAAATGAGTAGTTGAAAACCTGGTGCTAAAATATCACGACAATTTCCAATGGTGAGAATGTTAACAACTCTGAGATCATTGTTTTATTAAGACAGGTTTGAGTGTATGCGAGAAAAAGGGAGGATTTTGGGAGGGGAAAAGAGAAAATGAGATTGAGAGGAAGAGGAGGCGTAAACTAAGCTAACACGTCTTTGATTATATATCTGGGGTACTTGTTGGATCAGCGGCCTCAATAACTTAAGAGGGATAGGCTTAGAATGCAGAAGAAGCAGCAATCAATTTAATAATGTTCTTTAAACATGAAAGACAAAATTGATTGCAACAAAATAAATGAGATAAGGGAAAGGAGAATGCAAACACATTTTTTACACTGGTTCGGCAAAGTCCGTGCCTACGTCCAATACTCAAGCAACCCACTTGAGATTTTCCTTTCCCTTTGTAACAATCCGTTTACAAAGTCTGAACAACACATGGGCAACCCATCCCTTGTGTTCAGGAATCTTTACAACTTAAGAGACCCTCAGTCCCTTAATCAATCTCTTTGAATAAGAAGAAAGAAAGAATTCTCTCTTGAAGAGAAGGATATTACAATTAAAGTTCATGGAGAAACTTTTAATGGATTTGCAAGTGTTTGCCCAAGAGTTTCTTTTGGGAGAGCATTTGACAATGAAGTTCTCTTAGAATCTCTCTCATTTCCTTTTGAGAGGATAAGACATTTTGAACAAGCAAAACTCTTTCATCAAAATTCGTGCCCAAGTCACCTATTTATAGGCCTTTGATGGTCATTCACAAATCCAATCAAAAGATGTGATTGTTGGCAGATTTTTTGAAAACTCTCCACTGGTAATCGATTATAATGTTTGTGTAATCGATTACACAATTATAATTTGAAGGGTTATGACTATTGAATTTGAATTTCTAAAGTTCTGTTGCTGGTAATCGATTACAGACATATGGTAATCGATTACATGTTTTGAAACCCTTTGTTTTGAGGCAAGGCTTGATCTTTAGTGAATCTTGAAACAAGGCTTTGTTTGTTGAAGCCATCTTGAATTAATCTTTAAGCAAATCTTTATCCTTTGAAGCGGTCTTATTTGATTCTTCTTTGGCATCATCAAAATTCATATATTCATACATTCACAATACAATACTCATAACTTATTATTTACTCTAATTATTTATTTTTATTATTTTATAAAAATGAACTCTATTTTCTTTTCTCTCAAATGAATAAATTAAATATTTTTATTATTTTCCTTCAAATCATTGTTTTCATAAAGTTATTTCTCCTTATTTATTTAATTATTAAAACATCATCATTTTCTAAAATTATATTTTTTAACTAAAAAAACTTTTTAATTTAATTACGAAAAATGGGATGTTACACTATAATTTTTAATGTAAACGAAATAATTTTGTACTCATGAATATTTACATTTTAAGACGTCAATATGTTAATAATCAAATAAGTATAGTTGAAAATATGTGAAAAGCTTGTTTACGTGTTTTTAATATTTATTAACGAACAATTTTAATAATGTTCAAATTTTAATGTTATCATAACACATAACTATATTGTATCAAAAATGATATATCATTATTATGCTTATAATTGGGTTACGAGAATAAAAAAATTTCTAGAAACATACATAAAAATTTATATACCCAAACATACATATCTCTCATTACTTACACAAACATATAAATTTACTATTCACAGTGAAAATTCGGATTGTGAGATCAGAATTTACACGGTGATTTAAAAAAAATTGCAAAAAATCGTCGAGACTTCGGATCCCTCAATTTGAATTCTCAACGTGTATTTCTTTAAGAGATAAAAAAATAATATAAATAAAGGAAATTCATTCAAAATAATAAAATTAGAGAATATTATGATATAATATTTTAATTACCATGTAGGTACTCAAATTAATTGCAAACTTAAGGCACATGAACATGTTGTTATTTTTTTTAAAATTCAATTTTGTTTCGTTGGGAGTTTTTTTTCTTATGTACATTAATTAAAAAAATGAGAAAATTAATTAGTAGTCTTAAAATAAATTAAAAAAGGGGAATGATTTAAAAAATTAAATTGATTAAAAACACAGTGAATAAATAATTATTACATCTCAATTATATGATACAGAGAAATTAAAATAATATGATAATTGAGATGAGAGACAAATAGACATATATAATAAACAAAGCATAATAAAATGAAAATAACGAAACATACTAACAATAACAATTGAAACACGAAAATGATGAAAATAATCATCGTTTGGAAGATGATGTGCAGCGGACGACAATTCTTAGGTTACTGGTTTTCTAAAAATAACTAAAATTTCTATTGGGTAGAGTCACTGAACTCGGTTCTAAAAAAATGATAAATTTTTCAATCACTACCTTGGTCAAAGCCACATATGAGAAGTTGAACAAATATTTCGTCGACCATGGGACTCAAGCTGATGCAATGATTGCCTCCAAACAAGTTTACACACTCATTGTGGCCAAGTTCATCAATGAAAAAGAAACTAAGTCTAACACTCACTTCATTCAGCAATTTGACTGGCAAATATTTGAGTCTCAAGTTAAGGAAAGAGTGAATTCAAAGACAGAGGCGTCGCATGGGAAAATGTAATGTGAGGCTTGATCAAAGAACATGTTATTGTGGAAAACCTCAAAAGCTACACATGTCATGCGCACATGTCATTGCTGAATCTAAGCACATCAATATAAATTACATGCAATATGTACATCCAGTGTATACATTAGACTACGTGCCGAATGAGTGTATAAAGTCTCATTAGCAGACATGTGTCATCACGATTATTGACCATCATATGAAGGACCACAATTATGTGTCAATCCAACCATGAGGAGAAATAAAAAAAAGTCAACCAAAATCAACAAGAATACAAACTAATATGAACGAGAGAGAAAGAGGTAAACCAAAAAGTTGTTCAATCTGCAAGCTCATAGGCCATTCCAAAAATAGGTGTCTTCACCATCCTAAAAATTCTAGTCAATCAATTTATTTTCCTTTTTGTGTTTACTATTTATGTTATCAATGTATTATCAATGTACTTCGGAAATCCCAACGGTTGAGTTGTGTGAAGGTGCATTTCTAAGCCGATGTTTGAAATACACGACGATCCAATGGTTAATGAGTCTGGGGTCATATTTTTACTAGAATAGGTTTGGGTGTATGCGAAAAAAAGAAAGTTACGATGCGAAGGGAATTTCTCTCACCGCAGACATTGTTTCACAAATTCCAATGGAGAAGATGTTCAAAAATGAGATCCAAACCTGGTGCTCAAATTTTGCGATGATCTGACGGTTTACAAGTCCAGGATCATCATTTTACCGAGACAGGTTTGGGTGTATGCGGGAAAAAGAGAAGATTTTGGAAGAAGAAGAATGAAAACGAAATGAAGAGGAAGAGGAAGAGTAGAGACATATGGTAAGTCGGAACCGAACATGTCTCTATTTATAGTTAGGTACTCCTAACCTATTGTTTATTGTATTTTTCTTTATTTTTATTATTTTATAAACAAGAACTCTATTTTATTTCCCATCAAATGAATAAATAAAATATCTTTTTTATTTTCTTTAAAACCATTATTTTAATTAATAAAGTTATTTCTCCTTATTTATTTAATTATAAAAACCTCATCATTTTTCTAAAACTATTTATTTTTAAATAAAAACCCTTTTTGATTTATTTTACAAAAAAATGGGGTGTTAAAGTTACATTTGACCTCTAAGTTGAATATAACGTGAAAAAAATTCGTAACAAATTTTTGACGTCGTTCCCAGAGGATAAATGAATTTTTATATTTATTTGATTAAGAGCATGTAAATATTTATAGATAGACTATTAAATAATTTTAAATAGCTATAAATAATTGTAGATATATAGATTTTATTAGGTGATAAATTAGTAGATAATAATTAGAGTAAATAGAGTTGGTGGTGTATATATCTTTTAGATCTAATTAGGTGTATATATCTTTTATATTAGATTTAAGTAGTTAGTTATAAATTAGAATCTCTCATCTTCTAGGTAGTCAGTAGAAATCCTGAAATTGAATATTCAAATAATATCTATCATATCTTTTAATCTTTGATTGATATCTAACCTCTATTTGAAATTTTAATTTCTATTTTATCTTGTAAATATATTATCTAATTGATTGTAATTTTAAGATTTTTTTTAAATATTTACTAACATATCTTTTGTAATTATCTTATCTAATTATCTTGTAAATGTTTTAGGCATTTAAATTTTTCATTCCTTAATTACTGATAATTTTTTAATAACCTTGTAGATATCTTTTTAATTTTTCAGTTTTAAAATTTTTATCTCTAATCCCTATTAGTAAATATAGTACATATAATTTAGTGGGTAGATTTATCTTTAAGTTTTAGATTTTTCTTTCTCCTTTATTTTCAAATTTTTGTGTATATATATTAGATATATATCTTTTATTTTTCTGTTTTTAATATGTCTTTAACAAATAATATAATTTAGAATATTAAAGTAGCTATCTTTAATTTTTTTTCAAATTTTATAAAATTTTGTGTATATATATATATATATATATATATATATGATGGAGAGCATAACCAAAAGCATAGTAAAACAACATCAACCGTTGATACCAAAACAACTAATTCTCTCATGTGAAAAGTGTGGAGGTAACCACCGTTGTATGGAGGAAATAGCCTAGGAAGCAAAATTCATGAGAGAATGCACTACAAAATTAGAAGAAGCCATAATCAACCTTAGCACCACATCCTACTCCAACCTTGAGAACACCATGAAAGTAGTAAATTCGTTAAAAGATCAAGTAAAGGAGTTAGTATGATGCAAATAAAAGAAATTGCCAACATGGTTGACTGCAATGTCATAACAACAAGAAGCGGGTTAGCAACTAAAGAGCTAGTAAAAAAGGACATGGAGGTAGATAATGAAGTGAAGGAAGACATACAAGAGGAGGATGTGATAGTTGAAGAAATCACATGAGAGCCAACTAAGACATAGAGTCGGCTTACAAAAGAAGCTAAACAAGCAATTACACATGAGAAGTTGTATCTCTCCAAACCAGCAAAGCAAGATAAGGAGTGGCGATATAGAAGGCTTATAGACTTGATTAAGCAATTTGATGTCACCATTCCTTTCATCAATGTCATAGACATGATGCTAGAATACTCAAAGCTCTTAAAAGACCTCATAACTAAGAATAAGTGTTTGAAAGACTATGGCATAGTGACTCTTGAAGAGGATTGCAGTGTCATCCTGGAGAATCACAAGAAGCACAACCATAAAGGAGACTTAACCCGATGATGAAAGAGGAAGTGCAAAAAGGAGTACTAAAGCTTCTTGAAGCTAGAATGATATATGCCATCTCCGAAAGTTCATGGGTAAGCCTTTTGCAAGTATACCCCAAAAAAGGTTGAATAACAGTGATAAAAAATGACAACAATTAGTTGATTCCTACAAGGATCATGGTCAGTTGGAGAATGTGTATTGATTACCTCATTTTTAACAATGCAACAAGGAAAGAGCACTTTCCTCTTCCCTTCATAGATCAAATGCTTGAGAGGTTATCCAGTCAAGCTTTATATTGCTATCTAGATGGATACTCGGGGTATAATCAAATTCTTTTTAAGTTAGGGAATCAAGAGAAAAAACACTTCACTTGCCTCTTTGGACTTTGCAATGCACCAGCCACATTCCAAAGGTGTATGAATGCCATCCTTTTTGACATGGTAGAAAAATGCATAGAGGTATTTATGCATGATTTCTCTGTATTAGGAGATTCATTCATGTCATGTCTCAACTGTGACACCCTCTACCCCAACATATATATAAATAAACAAAATATATAAAAATATCGGTAACCAAATTCACACAGGTAAAAGGTTTACATTCACTTCACTATTATCAATTAAAACTTATTAAAACATATTCGGCTCAAAATAAGGCCGTCAAAATTTACATAGATATTTTGTTAAATCAGTGAAATAAAATAAAATAGACTAACATCATGCAATTAATATAAAAACTTATGTCCCACTATCACATCCTATCAGAGCGTTGTCTCTCGACGTCCTTCAGCACAATGTTCCTTAAAGCAATTCACCTAGTCATCTGCTCCCCCGAACACAAAGTTCAAGATCATCACAGGATCCAAACACAAACAACACACAGGAAGTGAGTTATCACATTCCTAACTAATAGAGAAACAAGACAACTAGATATACATATCATATAAACCAAATAAAACTTACTTACACGTAATTCCACCACTTTGTCATTCACAGTTCACTTTTCATCCATCAATCACACTTTTCAATCATCAATCACATTACACAAGAATCACATGCTCTGATCAAGACATAATAATACATCAATTTCATAATAAACAATTAGCAAGCGCATGAGACAGTTATGCTAAGACTCAAGCCTATATGCAATGTGGTACCATGTCAGTGAAAAACCACCCTGGGGCGCTTAGGAGTACATAACAAGACACACCACACAATGGGTTTGTCAGGTCACTCTCACTAAGTAAGATCATAGGGAGACCAGTCAGGGTCACGATGTTTTGCAAGAATACTCCTACCATATGGGATCAGCAAAGGCTTAAAGGAACTCTCAAACCCGGTGACCCCCAAGGCCTACACTCTGAAGAGTCCGTCAGGGCCTCTCCCTCCTGATTCAGGTCCAACCCCTAAAATCATTTTAGCACACAGACACTGCTCGTGAATTATACAACACCCACGACCTCACACTCGTGTGTTAAACACGTACAACATATTGCGCTACAATTTAACACTGGTTCCTAAATAGGAAACCTACACTTTCTCTTTAACACTGGTTCCTAAATAGGAAACCTACACTTTCTCTTTAACACTGCGCATTTACACTTTTCTCAAGATAACACTGGTCGGGTTATTGTACAATTCACAGCTTACAACACCAATAATGTCACATCAAGAGTTCATCACCCACTTATTCACGACCAAAACTCATTCACAATTTCACATCTCATAATGTCACAATCCACCATCATATGTTTTCACGTATCTCACAATTCAACACCTGTTCTACTTTACACTTTTACTCAATCTCAATAACAATATTATAATCTCAAGGCAACATATTATTCCACAATTCATCACATATTTCATTTATAAGCACTGCTCATGAATTATACAATACCATGACCTCACACTCATGTTTCAAACATGTTTAACACAATTGCGCTACAATTTAACACTGGTTCCTAACTAGGAACCTACACTTTCTCTTTAACATTGCGCATAAACACTGGTCGGGTTATTGTATAATTCATAGCTCACAATATAATTAATGTATCATCAAGTGTTGAACACGTCCACTTATTCACAATCGAATATCATGTCCACACTTTAACATCTCATAACATCACATCAACCATCTCATAACATTCCTAATGATATTCATAAGGTACAACATACACATGTTCATCAAATTTAACCATAATATTCTCAAACTCCAACACTTAATAATTTTTGGAATCATACTATAACACTCTACAATATTATTTACATAAATTATTAATATAAATAACTACCTCTATATATATAAACTAGCATACATCATATTGAATCACAAATTTTAAAGTAAGCTTTAAATGCACAAATTCTAAAATAATTATATGAACACTTTGGTCAATTTCAATTATGATATTAATTTTTTAAAATTATATATAAAAACCTAAAAATTAAGAAAAAGAGACAATACAAAATCAATATCTCTCTCTAAATTTTTCCTTACTTTATTTCATCAATTCATATTAATTAGAAAAATGATCGATTTATAGGGTTCACGCTCAACACTATAGCATATCAATTTCACAACAATTGGTCTGTCAAACATATATAATTCACTGTAATAACAACAACGAAAGAAAATAAATCAAGGTAATCATCATAGTTCTAGAATTAGTTAGAGTTGGTTAAGAGTAGTTCATTAAAGAAATGGTTAGGTGGTTAGCTTAGAAGGGACTAGAAGTTTCCTTCTGAATTGATATCATTGGAAAAATGGAGTGTTAGCTCTGTTGTAAAAGGGGAAAGGCCTTGGAAGAAGAACTCTCTGATTTTTCGTGATGACGTTTAATAAAGTTTTGCATAATTTTCTTTTCTCATCACTCTTGCTTGTGTGTTCCTAACAAAACACTGCAGGAGGATGCTTGTCTTCATTCCAATTGAAAATTAATAGTATACCTGAGTGGCAATCACATGATTTTGAACAATTAGCAAGAGAGTAGCTCTGGTTCCCTTGGAAAGAACATCTACACCTCCACTTGTTTAAGCTAGATGTATCAGATGTTTCATCTGCAAAGAATAATGGCAAGCATAAAAACAGAAAGGGATTTTTGGCTGAATATATATTGATGCCACGGTAGCAAGAATAGCAACAATAAGAACTTGCCGTATGACTAATCCCCTGGAAAATGAACTATAATCCCAGAAGGCCTTCCACCCAACATCACCAATCTCTTTTTCTTCTTCTTGTGAAAGTTGTGCCCCAAGTTGACCCTTGGTAGAAATCACCCCCTCACTTTGATTTTTTGTGAGATTAAAACTTTGAGACTCTTCGGGATGTACCATAACCTCAATATCAGAATCTCTAATATTTTGTAAGCAGACCAATCATAGCCCAACATAGGATATGTGATTAACACATATAAAACGACTTGAATGAATATATAGGGAACCTCAATTAGCACCTACAAAAGAAATAAATCCAAGTTACCCTAAAATTATTGGAATAGTCACTTGAAAACATAAGTAATAGAATTCTTGAGTAAATTAATGCAATACTTAATCTACTCCAATTACAGTGAAAATATGATATTAATTAGCTAGCATTAGCTAAGGAGAAAAAATGGTTTCTACATTTTCTTAATGAATTAACATATTTGGAAATGAATGGTGAATCCATAATTTGAAAAGAACTAAACCTGTGCAAAAGAATAGGACCAGGGATATTATATAGGACCAAAAACTGGAGGAAATTAGTAGTCACCAAGATTTATGTTTCAAATTTTTGTATAAACTCATCATAAATTAATTCATCAATCTGTTTGTGTTGGTTATACTATATACTACTACCTAGATTTAGTTTGAACAAGAAACTATAATCAAATATTTAAGTTGTGGCACATGAATAAAAACATTTCATAAGCAGTTTGCTAAAAAGGATCTCATTAGATTATAAAATGATATTATGATCTAGCAAATGTGAAAAACTGGAAAAACGTTGCCGATCAAAGACTAGGTAAGCCCCTAACCTTCTGTTTTCTTAATTAGTTACATCACAAATTATTTTAGTCTAAGACAAATCACTTGATATGATATAAAATTTGATGTCCCTTACCTCCTACAAATAACTGGACTAAATGGAACCAATGCAAGTGAGCAATCAATAAAATCAATCAACCATGAACTAAATTTAAAAATAAACATAAAAATAAATAATACATTCTAGCACTATCCTACGGGGTGAGTTGGTTAGATGGATCAATCAACAACCAAATATTCAGCAAAACCATTTAGAGTCGTTCCTTTTACTCACTGAAATGCATGAAATAGAATTTTCAAGAAAAAAATAATTCTTTTAAGCATACATTGAGAATGACAATACAACAGCAAGAACCAAAGCTCAAATAAATTTTTCAAATAAATAAAAATCACCGATAAATTTCATATCAAATATCAGTTCCCCCTACAATTATATAAAAGAATAAACTATTCAGAATGTGTGAACCCACCTTCCTGATATTGGCTATATTTGCCCCTCCTTTACCCAACACTTTACCAACAACATTAGCAGGAATCAACATATCCAGAGTTGATGGGGGAGGCAAACTGTGCACAATAAAAGAACAAAAGTATAATTTCAACCAATTTAATATAAAGTTGGGGAAAGTAAAATCAGAGATTAAGTGTATGATTGATTAGGCCCAAATCCACAATAAGACTTTAGAGTTTAAAGGGTACAATTGTACAAACCATGATTAGGAAACACTTCATTCTCAACTCAACATGTTAGGCAAAATTCTAATTAGGGGTGTCAATGGAATCTCATTCTCAAACCATGGTTTTGGTGAAAGTGAGAGTTGCTTTGGAAATGTTCATAACAAAATATTACTTTTAAGATAAAGGCATCCAAATATAAATCACTCAATTGCATACCCAGTTTTACAAAAATTGAGTTTATCCAGAATCAGTTAGGCAAATTCCAATCCAAACAAACCCTAAATCAGCTATAAAATTGTTCACATAATTGTTATATAACTTATGTATACTAACCCACCATACAGCTTGGTGGCGTACGAGGACATAGATCCATAGCCATTATCCCCCCATCTATTACATACAATCAAACAAAAAGAGAAAATAGATGAGTGACACAATATTTGAAACTAAAAATGGAAAAGACATGTAACAAAAAAAAAAAAGAAGGCTGAAAGCTGTTTATTAGCATTTTGTATTAGAAAAGTGAAAAATATATCATAATATATCAGCAAAAAATTATCAAAAATATTATTATGACCATACAGCAAGAAAAAAATGCAACATGCCGAAAAAGATCCATATCCACCATAAAGACTGCTTGAAGAAAGCATGCCCAGGCTAGCTCCACTTTCAGCCCTATGATCATAAACCATCGGAGCAGCAATAGGAGGAACTGAATGCAACATAGATGGCAATTGTCATACCCTAATTTCGTCTGGGGACCTTTGCTTGATGACATGCAAATTTTGTTTGGTCCTTGTGAGGTGCTTGGCACCCATCATTAGGCAATTTGTGAAATTCCGGGACATGCCGGAAAACAAAAGAAAATATTGATGCACAATCCGTAAGGTTCCGTGACACACCGGAAGTCAAATGGAAGCATCGTTGCACAATTAGTGAGGTTCCGTAACATTCCGTAAGTTAAAAAGGGGATGATTATGTAATCCGCAAGGTTCCGTAACATTACGGAAGGAAAACAAGTATCGTTACGAAATTCGTAAGTTTCCGTAACTTCACGAAAAAAGAATCACCAAAAAAAAGGCAGGGGGTGTACTTAGTAAAAATGGGGGTGCAAATAGCAACCAGGCCCACTTGGGCCCTCCAGAAGATTCCTCCAGAAGGCTGTTGCTTCTGGAGGAAGCAACCCTGCTCGCCTGGGCGAGCTGGGTGGCAAGCTTCTCCCCCAATTTTCTATAAATAGGGGGAGAAGTGAAGTGGAAAAGGGTTCAGCCCCTTAGGCACTTCTCTCTCTTTCGAATTTGCTTAGAAAAATTGTTTCCGTGAAGAAAATCCAAGCCGAGGTGCTTCCGTAACGTTTCCGTAACGTTTCCGTGAGTGATTTTGCGAAGGTTTTCGACCGTTCTTCGACGTTCTTCATTCGTTCTTCATCGTTCTTCGGTCTTTAACGGGTAAGTACCTCGAACCAAGCTTTTCGATTCATTCTATGTACCCGTGGTGGTCCACATTGTGTTTCGTGTATTTTCCTTCTCGTTTTCATTTACTTTCCGTACCCCTTTTGACGTGCTTAAGCCATTTTATTTAAGTCATTTCTTGCTTAACCTAAAAATAAAATAAATTTCCACCGATCGTTTGAATTGTATTATCCGTTAACTTCGGTTAAAATGAATTTCGACCGTTCGGTCGTGCCGTAACCACGTTGGAAATCAAAAAAGAGGTAAAATAATAATATAATAATCAAAAAATGTCTTTTAGTAAAATAAAGCGGAAAATCAATCGGACGTTTTCTCTTTGGGATTTCTCATTCTTAATTGAATTGACTAATAACTAAAGTGAAACTAAGGCTAAAATCAACTCGCCTAGTCAAGCTCGTCCACAAAAATAGGTTTTTGAAAGTTTATCATTTCAAATTCTTACTAGGTAAAATGGATCATTTTTAAGATCCAACGCCTTAAAATGATCACCTTTCAAGTAAAAACGAATCACTTGATTCACGCATAAGAAAGAACTACGTAGGTCTGATTTCCTCATCGCAACTGAGGAATACGTAGGAGCAAAGGGAAACACCCTTGTCGACCACAAAAAGAGAAAAAATATAAAAAGGGTATAAAGGATATAAAGACATAAAAAGGGAACATAAAAAATCAAAGTCATGTTTGCACATTCGATTAAAGGCTGTCGTCCCTTGGGACGGACGTGTGAGGTGCTAATACCTTCCCCGTGCGTAAATACAACTCCCGAGCCTTTCACTTAAAAGTTCGTAGATCGCGTCTTTTCCGGTTTTTCCGACGTTTTCCTCAAATAAACGTTGGCGGCGACTCCGCGCGTATTCCTTTCGTGGAACACGCATCCCGCGAGTCACGCGTCGCCCTCCCGCCGAAGGGTAGGTTGCGACAGTTGGCGACTCCACTGGGGATCTGTTTTTAGAGAGTTAGGCCATTTAATCTTGTGCAATGCTTTACCATGACTTACTCCTTTGTTGGTTTCCCTTCATTATGTTCTTGTGTATATAAACTCTTTGTTGCTTTTAGTGCGTTTTAAAATGTATGCATGAGGTAAATATTTATTCATTTGATGCACACAAACACCAACACTATTTGCACACACTGTGAGTTGAAAAAGGGCCCTATACCCAGGTTCATAGGAACATAAGGAGTGGAGGTGAATCTGTGATCATGCTAGGTCTCCGACTTGCTTGATTACAGTGAACACTCATCTAGAGTTTTCCTCTTTGAAAACATATTGTTGTTAGTAGTCCCTACTGCAGTTGTATGTTCTTCGAAGGGGATAATACCTCTAGAAACCATCAAGAGAGATATGACTACCTTGGGGGTTATCACTAAATGCCTAGTTAGCTTTCTCCCTTATAGGTCCCTTAAATAGGGGCACGGAGCAAACACGATGCGTGCCATTTTTCACACTACCATGCATAAGTATCATATACCCTTTTGCTTATGTTCAGTGAATATTGTCATACTATGTACATTCCCGCATTGCGCCTTTTGCATATGCATCGCATATGGGTTCTGTCTTGATCCCCTCTATAGACAAATCAACGGAGGGTCCGGGTCACCGTTTTAAATACATACGTTGGGGCACTTTGCTACCCCTAGACGTTGTGTCTAAGAAGGAGACAATGTCCCGAGCACTCGCATTCTTAAATTACATTTGTGTCATATGCATTCCTTCATGCATTCATCCATTCCACCCATGAGATATCGGAGTTTTGATTTGCACCAGCTTTTTGTCTCACTTTAGTAAGCATGGGGACAAATCAAACCGGCAAGAGGTTTTACCAAGTCAAGGTTAAAGGCCTAGATACCACCAGCATCAAGGAATTAGGGCGGTTGATGGAACCTCTCCAAATGCAAGCCTTCCGCAAGACTTACGGAAAGATCTTAGAGTTGACCATAGCAGAGGTATCCATAGAAGCCATTGCATCACTCACCCAATACTACGACCAGCCTTTGAGATGCTTCACGTTCGGAGACTTCCAATTGGTACCAACCATTGAAGAATTTGAGGAAATTCTAGGATGTCCTCTCGGGGGAAGAAAACCATACATTTCCTCCGGGTGTCTCCCCTCTTTGAGCAGAATTGCAACTGTGGTCAAGGATTCAGCAAGAGGTTTGGACCGCATAAAACAGACTCAAAACGGCATAGCGGGCCTACCACGGAAGTACCTAGAAGACAAGGCGAGGGGTATGGCCAATCAAGGAGATTGGGTCCCGTTTATGGATGTGTTAGCTTTGCTAATTTTTGGGGTCGTCCTCTTTCCAAACGTAGATGGTTTGGTGGACCTAGCAGCAATCGACGCTTTCCTTGCATACCACCATAGCAAGGAAAGTCCGGTGGTAGCTGTCTTGGCAGATTTATTTAACACATTTAACCGAAGGTGCGAAAAGAGTAGCGCACGGATCATCTATGGCTTGCCCGCCCTCTATGTTTGGTTGGTTTCACACCTGTTCCAGCAAGACACGAGGCATCCATGTCCGCTCCAGAGCCATCGCTCGTGTACTGAAAAGAGAAGAATAGATTGGGACCAGCTTTTGGCTGGGATAGGAGGTAGAACAATCAATTGGTTCCCCCGATGGAAGGAAGGAAAGGAGGGAGTCCTTTTCTCATGTGGAGGGTACCCAAACATTCCGCTGATAGGAACGAGGGGTTGTATTAACTATAATCCCGCGCTGGCTATAAGACAACTAGGGTACCCCATGAGGGGAGCACCGATGGAAGAAAGCATGTCTCTTTTCCTTGTGAGGGATTTCGGCGCGCAAAATTTCAAGGCTATACAAAGAATCCATAAGGCATGGGAAACCCCGTTAAGGAAAGATCAAGAACTTAGGGGCATTCGTAATGGCATCATTGGTGGTTACCATGAATGGCTGAAAGTTCATATACGAGGTTTAGATTGGCTCGCCAAGTTAAAAGTCGTCAGCGAAGAGAGTTTTGAAGCACCGGAAGAGGACAAAGAAGTCCAAGATCTCAAAAGCGAGTTAGGAAAGGCGAAACTTGCCAAGGAGAAGTTCAAGTTGGCCGCTACACACATCCGAAAGGAGTGTGCCGGATTACGGGAAGAGAATGCAACTACCGCAAGAGCCCTTGAACAAGAGGCCAAGAGGGCTCGCAAGGAAGAGTATGGCCGTAACAAATTTCGCAGAGCTCTGTGGGGTAGCAACAATGAACTCAAACTGCGAAGGGAAGAGAGGGACAAGTCGCGAGCACATAGCATGGTCTTGAAAGAGGAGTTAGTTGCCTGTTCAATGTCCAAAAGGAGCTTGTCTCAGCGTTTATGCGAGACGGAGACCAACATGCTGGCTATCATCGCCAAGTACCAAGAAGAGTTAGGTCTAGCCACGGCCCACGAGCATAGGGTCGCGGACGAGTATGCCCAAGTATACGCGGAAAAAGAGGCTAGAGGAAGGGTGATCGACTCTTTACACCAAGAGGCAACCATGTGGATGGATCGGTTTGCTCTTACCTTGAACGGGAGTCAAGAACTTCCCCGATTGTTAGCCAAGGACAAGGCAATGGCGGACACCTACTCCGCTCCCGAAGAAATTCATGGACTTCTCGGCTATTGTCAGCATATGATAGACTTAATGGCCCACATAATTTGAAATCGCTAGGAAACTTGTATGGTTTCTCAGACCTTGACTAGATACGTCTTTCTGAAATAAAATGAGTTGGTCCCATGTTTCTACTCCAAAAAAGCTTGTGCGAATCAAATCACTCTTGCATTTTATCTCTAGCATGCATTCTTTCTTTCTTTACCCACTCCTCACGTTTGGTTTTTAGGGAAAAACACCATAACTAAACGTGCCACAAGGCATCCCTATCGCACCAGATCCAAATCTAGAACGATGGGTGATCAAGAGGAGACACATGAACAGATGAAAGCCGACATGTTGGCTCTGAAAGAACAAATGGCTTCCATGATGGAGGCCATGTTAGGAATGAGGCAGCTCATGGAGAAAAACGTGGCCACCGCTGTCAGTTCGGCTGCCGAAGCAGACCCAACTCTCTTGGCAACCGCGCGCCATCCTCCCTCAAACATAGTAGGACGGGGAAGGGACACACTGGGGCACGATGGCAACCCTCATCTAGGATACAACTGAGTGGCTTACCCTTATGGATTGCCGCCCAACTACTCACCACCCGTCCTGCAAGACGATGCGGGCCATATTGCTTCTCCCGTCCTTGAAAGAGAGCCTCCTCAACAGCCCGACGAGGTCCACAAAGACCCTCAAGACTATGCTCGAAGGGATGTCGAGTTCTATCCCCCGATCCCCGAAGGGCCGGCACACAGCACGTTGCCTCAGCCCAACATCACGACACAACCAATAGTTTTGTCCACGGAAGGACCACCCCCGACAACTGAAGAAAGGAGGAAGCTCGATCTCCTCGAGGAGTGATTGAGAGTCGTGGAAGGATTTGGGGACTATCCGTTCGCAGACATGACGGATCTTTGCTTAGTACCCGATGTTGTTATCCCCCCGAAGTTCAAAGTACCGGACTTCGACAAGTATAAAGGGACGACTTATCCCAAAAACCATCTCAAGATGTACTGTCGCAAGATGGGCGCACACTCTAAGGACGAGAAGCTATTAATACACTTTTTTCAAGATAGCTTGGCCGGAGCCGCGGTAGTTTGGTACACTAATTTGGAAGCTTCCCGTATCCGTACTTGGAAGGATCTGATTACTGCCTTCCTAAGGCAATATCAGTATAATTCTGATATGGCTCCCGATCGCACTCAGCTGCAGAATATGTTCAAGAAAGAGGGTGAAAACTTTAAAGAATACGCACAGCGGTGGAGAGACCTGGCGGCACAAGTGGCTCCTCCCATGGTTGAGAGAGAGATGATCACCATGATGGTAGACACTCTGCCAGTGTTCTACTATGAGAAGCTAGTAGGTTACATGCCGTCCAGCTTCGCGGACCTAGTGTTCGCCGGGGAAAGAATCGAGGTAGGGTTGAAAAGAGGAAAGTTCAATTGCGTTTCCTCCACGAGTGCGAATGCCAAAAGAATCGGGACAATGGGGGCAAAAAGGAAGGAAGGAGATGCCCATGCCGTCTCTTCAATGCCCGCGTGGGTCAAACCCCCGCAGAAACCTCATGGTACCCATCAGTACGCGCAACATCGCCCGAGCTTCTCGGCTCATACCGGGAATGCCTCTAGTTCAGCACCTGTGCAGCCTAAGGCACCCACCCAGAGGGAAGCTCCCCAAGTTCCAACTCCGAACACAACTCGCCCGGCCTGTAATTCCAACGCAACAAGGAATTTCCCTCCGAGGCCATTTCAAGAATTCACCCCACTCCCAATGACGTACGAAGACCTCTTGCCGTCCCTCATCGCCAACCATTTGGCCGTGGTAACTCCCGGAAAGGTCCTCCAACCCCCTTTCCCAAAGTGGTATGACCCTAACGCAACTTGCAAGTACCATGGGGGTGTCCCGGGGCATTCCATTGAAAAATGCTTGGCCCTTAAATACAAGGTCCAACATTTGATAGATGCTGGATGGCTGATTTTCCAAGAGGATCGGCCCAATGTGAGAACCAACCCGCTCGCCAATCATGGAGGGGGAGCGGTTAACGCCGTTGAGTCCGATAGGCCGCGCAGGTCTAAACCTTTAAAGGATGTGGCAACCCCTAGGAGGTTTATCTTTGAGGCCCTACAAAAGGGAGGTGTGATTCCTCATAGTGGGCGTAAGGAGGATTCCTGTTTACTGCATTCCGGCGAGCTGCATGACATGGAAAAGTGTTTGGGAGTAGAGGAATTGTTACAGCAAATGATAGATCAAGGTCCACTGGAAGTTAGCAGTGAAGGAAGAGAGGAGCAACATATATGCATGCAGTCCACGGATGGGAGCAGTGTTGCGAAGCCCGAACCCTTGGTGATATACTTCACCAAGGGCACAGCTTCGCAAAAGCCCGGACACCCCTTAGCAGCTAAACCTGTTCCTTTCCCATACCAAAATAGCCACGCAGTCCCATGGAGATATACACCTCCGAGGGGGAAGGAAGAAGAAGCCACCGACGTCAGCTCGTTGTCGGCTAAGGTAACAAATATCACGGGACTGAGTGGTGTGACCCGTAGCAGTCGTGTGTTTGCGCCTCCGGACCTACCAGTCCAACCCGCGAACGTCAAGGGGAAAGGAAAAGTGGTGGAGGAACAAGATGGTGAAGCACCCCACGCTTCGAATAAAGATATTCCGGCGAAAGGTCTTCCGGAGAAAAAGGATGGTAAAAAGGAGGTGTCGCTAGAGGAAGCCAGTGAGTTCCTCCGTATAATTCAGTAGAGCGAATTCAAGGTTATCGAACAGCTCAACAAAACTCCGGCCAGGGTCTCGCTGTTGGAGTTGCTCATGAGCTCCGAGCCTCATCGGGCTCTACTAGTAAAAGTTCTGAACGAGGCCCATGTGGCCCAAGACATCTCGGTAGAAGGTTTCGGAGGGCTGGTCAATAATATCACTGCCAACAACTATCTCGCCTTCGCTGAAGAAGAAATCCCCGCCGAGGGGAGAGGGCATAATAAAGCTTTGCACGTATCAGTCAAGTGTATGGACCATATCGTAGCCAAAGTGCTCATCGATAATGGTTCCAGTTTAAACGTGATGCCTAAGAGCACTTTGGAGAAATTACCATTCAATGCCTCCCACTTAAAGTCGAGTTCAATGGTGGTTCGTGCCTTCGACGGCACCCGCCGAGAGGTTAGGGGAGAGATCGATCTCCCAGTACAGATAGGCCCTCACACCTGTCAAGTTACTTTCCAAATAATGGATATTAACCCCCCTACAGTTGTCTGTTGGGGCATCCGTGGATCCACTCAGTGGGAGTTGTTCCCTCTACACTCCACCAAAAGTTGAAATTCGTAGTAGAAGAGCATCTGGTCATCGTATCAGGCGAGGAAGACATCTTGGTGAGCTGCCCATCCTCTATGCCTTATGTGGAAGCCGCAGAGGAGTCATTAGAAACCACTTTCCAGTCTTTTGAGGTGGTAAGCATTTCCTCCGTGGACTCCTTCTCTGGGCAGCCTTGCCTGTCTGATGCAGCAGTAATGATGGCCCGAGTTATGTTGGGGAACGGTTACGAACCCGGAATGGGTTTAGGCAAAGACAACGGCGGCATAACTAGCATGATAAATGCCAAAGGAAATCGTGGGAAGTATGGTTTAGGCCATAAGCCCACTCAGGCAGATATAAAGAGAAGCATCGCGGGAAGGAAGAGCGGTGGTCAAAGCTCGCGGTTGAGACAAGAAAGTGAAGGAAGCCCGCCCTGCCACATAAGTAGAAGCTTTATAAGCACGGGTCTGGGAGACGAAGGTCAAGTGGTCGCGATATACGAAGATGATATTCCGAGTACATTGGATTTGGTACGACCATGCCCTCCTGATTTCCAGTTGGGAAATTGGCGAGTGGAGGAACGCCCCGACATTTACGCAGCGAGCATAATGTAAACCTTTACGGTTTTAAAAGCTCTATAGTTGGGCCTAGGCTTTAGAGTTTTTCTTTTGGTTAAGGCTTTGTGTATTTTGTTTTTTTAATTTATAATACAAGGATCTTTCTTTATCTGTTCATACGTCTCTACCCATTCTCATCCATTTGCATGTTTACTTCTTTATTTCTGAAACGGCAGATCCGATGACGAGTCCCCCGAAGGTACTAATACCTGGGACCCGCCTATCAACTTCGAGCAAGAAACGAATCAAACGGAAGATGAAGGGAACGAGGATGTGGGACTTCCCCCAGAATTAGAAAGGATGGTCGCCCATGAGGACCAAGAAATGGGGCCTCATCAAGAAGAAACAGAACTAGTAGACTTGGGAATTGGCAGTGGAAAAAGGGAAGTAAAGATAGGCATAGGTATTACCGCACCTATCCATGAAGAATTAATAATCCTGCTAAGAGACTACCAAGACATCTTTGCTTGGTCATACCAAGATATGCCCGGTTTGAGTTCTAACATTGTACAGCACCGATTACCTCTAAATCCCAAGTGTTCCCCGGTAAAGCAGAAACTGAGAAGGATGAAGCCCGAAACATCCTTGAGGATAAAAGAAGAAGTGAAGAAGCAATTTGACGCTGGTTTTCTGGCCGTCGCTCGGTATCCAGAATGGGTTGCCAACATTGTATCGGTCCCTAAGAAAGATGGGAAAGTACGAATGTGTGTGGATTATCGAGACCTGAATCGGGCCAGTCCCAAGGACAATTTTCCTTTGCCACACATCGATATCCTTGTAGATAACACGGCCAATTTCGCTTTATTTTCCTTCATGGACGGTTTCTCCGGTTACAATCAGATAAAGATGGCGCCAGAGGATAGGGAAAAGACTACCTTCGTCACCCTGTGGGGGACGTTCTGTTACAAGGTGATGTCCTTTGGACTCAAGAATGCCGGGGCAACTTATCAACGGGCCATGGTAGCTTTGTTCCATGATATGATGCATCAAGAGATCGAGGTCTACGTGGACGACATAATTGCTAAATCTAAATCCGAGGAAGAACACCTTGTCAACCTGCGGAAGTTGTTCGAAAGGCTTAAGAAATATCAATTAAGGTTGAACCCCGCCAAGTGTACCTTTGGGGTCAAATCAGGGAAATTGCTTGGTTTCATCGTGAGCCAGAAAGGGATAGAGGTTGTTAGTGCTTAGCTCTACTGAGTTTTAAAAGATTGCTTAAGATTTTGTTAAAACATAAGCACTTAGACAATGAAGGAAAGCTGGAGTTGCTGCACATGATGTCCAACGTTATGTCAAAGAATAAGATCGGGCTGCACAATGCACAAGGCAAGATGAAATGTCAAATGAAGAATTGAAGCTGCAGGATTCACGATGTCGGATACAATGTCCAGGACATCCTGCCCGAAAATACTGGAATTGCTAAAAGCATTGAAGCTGCAGGATCCACGATGTCGGATACAATGTCCAGGACATCCTGCCCGAAAATACTGGAGTTGCTAAAAGCATTGAAGCTGCAGGATCCACGATGTCGGATACGATGTCCAGGACATCTGGCCCGAAAATACTGGACACATAAATCTGTTATATCTTTAACAGATTATTGTGCAGTTAGCAACAGATTAGACGATCTATCTTTAGGAACGAATTAAAAGATAATTAAAGTTCGAATTAAAAACTAGAAGAGTTCGTTCAGGGATTAAAGATTAAAGATAAAAACTAAAAGATCAAACTGTATCTTTTAGTTCTTTAAGTGCAGATTTTCAGGAAGAATGATAGATCTCATCCAGCACAAGCTGTTGCAGCCCAGATACACACACTGCTATAAAAACATGGAGGCTGCACGAGTTTTGGACCAAGTCCGGGATTGAAGAGTTATTTTGTGAGTTTTGGGACTTGAGTGTTTTGTGAGCCACCTTGATGGTATCCTAACATCAAGTGTTGGACCTGAGTGTGTAGAGTTGATCTCTAGTGTGTAGAGTTGATCTCTAGTGTGTAGGGTTGATCCCTTTTGTTCAGAGAGCAATCTCTGGTGTGTCTTTGATTTATTTGTAAACACGGGAGAGTGTTTGAGAGGGAGTGAGAGGGGTTCTCATATCTAAGAGTGGCTCTTAGGTAGAGGTTGCACGGGTAGTGGTTAGGTGAGAAGGTTGTAAACAGTGGCTGTTAGACCTTGAACTAACACTATTTTAGTGGATTTCCTCCCTGGCTTGGTAGCCCCCAGATGTAGGTGAGGTTGCACCGAACTGGGTTAACAATTCTCTTGTGTTATTTACTTGTTTAACCTGTTCATACGCTCAAATATAATCAGCCTGTTCTGAAGCGTGATGTCGTGACATCCTGTACGACATCTGTCCCCAGTATCAGAATTTCAATTGGTATCAGAGCGGACACTCGAAATCACTGAGTGAGATCTAGGGAGATAAATTCTGATGAACATGGAGAAAGAAGGAGGACCAGTGAACAGACCACCTATTCTGGATGGAACCAACTATGAATACTGGAAAGCAAGGATGGTGGCCTTCCTCAAATCACTGGATAGCAGAACCTGGAAAGCTGTCATCAAAGGCTGGGAACATCCCAAGATGCTGGACACAGAAGGAAAGCCCACTGATGAATTGAAGCCAGAAGAAGACTGGACTAAAGAAGAAGACGAATTGGCACTTGGAAACTCCAAAGCTTTGAATGCTCTATTCAATGGAGTTGACAAGAATATCTTCAGACTGATCAACACATGCACAGTGGCCAAGGATGCATGGGAGATCCTGAAAACCACTCATGAAGGAACCTCCAAAGTGAAGATGTCCAGATTGCAACTATTGGCCACAAAATTCGAAAATCTGAAGATGAAGGAGGAAGAATGTATTCATGACTTCCACATGAACATTCTTGAAATTGCCAATGCTTGCACTGCCTTGGGAGAGAGGATGACAGATGAAAAGCTGGTGAGAAAGATCCTCAGATCCTTGCCTAAGAGATTTGACATGAAAGTCACTGCAATAGAGGAGGCCCAAGACATTTGCAACATGAGAGTAGATGAACTCATTGGTTCCCTTCAAACCTTTGAGCTAGGACTCTCGGATAGGGCTGAAAAGAAGAGCAAGAATCTGGCTTTCGTGTCCAATGATGAAGGAGAAGAAGATGAGTATGACCTGGATACTGATGAAGGTCTGACTAACGCAGTTGTGCTCCTTGGAAAACAGTTCAACAAAGTGATGAACAGAATGGACAGGAGGCAGAAACCACATGTCCAGAACATCCCTTTCGACATCAGGAAAGGTAGTGAATACCAGAAAAGGTCAGATGAAAAGCCCAGTCACAGCAAAGGAGTTCAATGCCATGGGTGTGAAGGCTATGGACACATCAAAGCTGAATGTCCCACTCATCTCAAGAAGCAGAGGAAAGGACTTTCTGTATGTCGGTCTGATGATACAGAGAGTGAACAAGAAAGTGATTCTGACAGAGATATGAATGCACTCACTGGGAGATTTGAATCTGCTGAAAATTCAAGTGATACAGACAGTGAAATCACTTTTGATGAGCTTGCTACATCCTATAGAGAACTATGCATCAAAAGTGAGAAGATTCTTCAGCAAGAAGCACAACTGAAGAAGGTCATTGCAGATCTGGAGGCTGAGAAGGAGGCACATGAAGAGGAGATCTCTGAGCTTAAAGGAGAAGTTGGTTTTCTGAACTCTAAACTGGAAAACATGACAAAATCAATAAAGATGCTGAATAAAGGCTCAGATACGCTTGATGAGGTGCTACAGCTTGGACAGAATGTTGGAAACCAGAGAGGACTTGGATTTAATCCTAAGTCTGCTGGCAGAACAACCATGACAGAATTTGTTCCTGCCAAAAACAGCACTGGAGCCACGATGTCACAACATCGGTCTCGACATCATGGAACGCAGCAGAAAAGGAGCAAAAGAAAGAATTGGAGGTGTCACTACTGTGGCAAGTATGGTCACATAAAGCCCTTTTGCTATCATTTACATGGTCATCCACATCATGGAACTCAAAGTAGCAGCAGTGGAAGGAAGATGATGTGGGTTCCAAAACACAAGACTGTTAGTCTTGTTGTTCATACTTCACTTAGAGCATCAGCTAAGGAAGATTGGTACCTAGATAGCGGCTGTTCCAGACACATGACAGGAGTTAAAGAATTCCTGGTGAACATTGAACCTTGCTCCACTAGCTATGTGACATTTGGAGATGGCTCTAAAGGAAAGATCACTGGAATGGGAAAGCTAGTCCATGATGGACTTCCTAGTCTGGACAAAGTACTGCTGGTGAAGGGACTGACTGCAAACTTGATCAGCATCAGTCAGCTGTGTGATGAAGGATTCAATGTAAACTTCACAAAGTCAGAATGCTTGGTGACAAATGAGAAGAGTGAAGTTTTAATGAAGGGCAGCAGATCAAAGGACAACTGCTACCTATGGACACCTCAAGAAACCAGTTACTCCTCCACATGTCTATTCTCCAAAGAAGATGAAGTCAAAATATGGCATCAAAGATTTGGACATCTGCACTTAAGAGGCATGAAGAAAATCATTGACAAAGGTGCTGTTAGAGGCATTCCCAATCTGAAAATAGAAGAAGGCAGAATCTGTGGTGAATGTCAGATTGGAAAGCAAGTCAAGATGTCCCATCAGAAGCTTCAACATCAGACCACTTCCAGGGTGCTGGAACTACTTCACATGGACTTGATGGGGCCTATGCAAGTTGAAAGCCTTGGAGGGAAGAGGTATGCCTATGTTGTTGTGGATGATTTCTCCAGATTTACCTGGGTCAACTTTATCAGACAAAAATCAGACACCTTTGAAGTATTCAAGGAATTGAGTCTAAGACTTCAAAGAGAAAAAGACTGTGTCATCAAGAGAATCAGGAGTGACCATGGCAGAGAGTTTGAAAACAGCAAGTTTACTGAATACTGCACATCTGAAGGCATCACTCATGAGTTCTCTGCAGCCATTACACCACAACAAAATGGCATAGTTGAAAGGAAAAACAGGACTTTGCAAGAAGCTGCTAGAGTCATGCTTCATGCCAAAGAACTTCCCTATAATCTCTAGGCTGAAGCCATGAACACAGCATGCTACATCCACAACAGAGTCACACTGAGAAGAGGGACTCCAACCACACTGTATGAAATCTGGAAAGGGAGGAAGCCAACTGTCAAGCACTTCCACATCTTTGGAAGTCCATGTTACATTTTGGCAGATAGAGAGCAAAGGAGAAAGATGGATCCCAAGAGTGATGCAGGAATATTCCTGGGATACTCTACAAACAGCAGAGCATATAGAGTATTCAATTCCAGAACCAGAACTGTGATGGAATCCATCAATGTGGTTGTTGATGATCTAACTCCAGCAAGAAAGAAGGATGCCGAAGAAGATGTCAGAACATCGGGAGACAATGTAGCAGATACAGCTAAAAGTGCAGAAAATGCAGAAAACTCTGATTCTGCTACAGATGAATCAAACATCAACCAACCTGACAAGAGACCCTCCATTAGAATTCAGAAGATGCACCCCAAGGAGCTGATTATAGGAGATCCAAACAGAGGAGTCACTACAAGATCAAGGGAGATTGAGATTGTCTCCAACTCATGTTTTGTCTCCAAAATTGAGCCCAAGAATGTGAAAGAGGCACTGACTGATGAGTTCTGGATCAATGCTATGCAAGAAGAATTGGAGCAATTCAAAAGGAATGAAGTCTGGGAGCTAGTTCCTAGACCCGAGGAAACTAATGTGATTGGCACCAAGTGGATCTTCAAGAACAAAACCAATGAAGAAGGTGTTATAACCAGAAACAAGGCCAGACTTGTTGCTCAAGGTACACTCAGATTGAAGGTGTAGACTTTGATGAAACTTTCGCTCCAGTTGCTAGACTTGAGTCCATCAGATTGTTACTTGGTGTAGCTTGCATCCTCAAATTCAAGCTGTACCAAATGGATGTGAAGAGCGCGTTTCTGAATGGATACCTGAATGAAGAAACCTACGTGGAGCAGCCAAAGGGATTTGTAGATCCAACTCATCCAGATCATGTATACAGGCTCAAGAAGGCTCTCTATGGATTGAAGTAAGCTCCAAGAGCTTGGTATGAAAGGCTAACAGAGTTCCTTACTCAGCAAGGGTATAGGAAGGGAGGAATTGACAAGACTCTCTTTGTCAAGCAAGATGCTGAAAACTTGATGATAGCACAGATATATGTTGATGACATTGTGTTTGGAGGGATGTCGAATGAGATGCTTCGACATTTTGTTCAACAGATGCAATCTGAATTTGAGATGAGTCTTGTTGGAGAGCTGACTTATTTTCTGGGACTTCAAGTGAAGCAGATGGAAGACTCCATATTCCTCTCACAAAGCAAGTATGCAAAGAACATTGTCAAGAAGTTTGGGATGGAAAATGCCAGCCATAAAAGAACACCTGCACCTACCCACTTGAAGCTGTCAAAAGATGAAGCTGGCACCAGTGTTGATCAAAGTCTGTACAGAAGCATGATTGGGAGCTTACTATATTTAACAGCTAGCAGACCCGACATCACCTATGCAGTAGGTGTTTGTGCAAGATATCAAGCCAATCCTAAGATAAGTCACTTGACTCAAGTAAAGAGAATTCTGAAATATGTAAATGGCACCAGTGACTATGGGATTATGTACTGTCATTGTTCAGATTCAATGCTGGTTGGGTATTGTGATGCTGATTGGGCTGGAAGTGCAGATGACAGAAAAAGCACTTCTGGTGGATGCTTCTATCTGGGCAACAATCTTATTTCATGGTTCAGCAAGAAGCAGAACTGTGTGTCCCTATCTACTGCAGAAGCCGAGTATATTGCAGCAGGAAGCAGCTGTTCACAACTAGTTTGGATGAAGCAGATGCTCAAGGAGTACAATGTCGAACAAGATGTCATGACATTATACTGTGACAACCTGAGTGCTATTAATATTTCTAAAAATCCTGTGCAACACAGCAGAACCAAGCACATTGACATTAGACATCACTATATCAGAGAGCTTGTTGATGATAAAGTTATCACACTGGATCATGTTGACACTGAGGAACAAATAGCTGATATTTTCACAAAGGCATTGGATGCAAATCAGTTTGAAAAACTGAGGGGCAAGCTGGGCATTTGTCTGCTAGAGGAATTATAGCAGCTACTGCTATCTGAACGTGCTCAAACGTCTCACTTAACATTAATAGCACGTTCACTACTAAGCCAAAACGAATTCGACCGTTGCTTCACACGCCCCTCTACATTCCTCATTCAAACTTATATTTTCGTGGTAATCTCGTTTTCAGCATTCCCCAACAGCTCTCAGAAATTTACGAAATCATTCCAAAGGCTCTGCATTTCCATGGCTACCTCACCAAAAGAAACTTCAGCTCCTGGTTCACCCGCTGTACCATCATCTCCATCATCCACCAAAGCACCATCAATCCAGGAACAACCTGAATTCCATATCCAACCCATACAGATGATTCCTGGTCAAGCCCCTGTTCCTGAAAAACTGGTTCCCAAACGACAACAGGGTGTGAAGATTTCTGAAAACCCTAGCCTTGCAACAAGTCCTAGGGAAGTAGACACAGAGATGGATAAGAAGATCCGCAGTATTGTGAGTAACATTCTGAAAAATGCCTCTGTTCCTGATGCTGATGAAGATGTTCCAACATCTTCCACCCCAAATGTTTCTGTGCCTGATGTTGAGAAAGATGTTCCAACATCTTCCACCCCAAATACTGAAGTCCTCTCTTCACCCAGCAAAGAGGAATCAACAGAGGAAGATGATCAAGCCACAGAGGAGACCCCT
Source organism: Glycine max (assembly GCF_000004515.6). Lineage (NCBI taxonomy): Eukaryota > Viridiplantae > Streptophyta > Magnoliopsida > Fabales > Fabaceae > Glycine > Glycine max. The sequence continues at coordinate 42,865,418 of NC_038254.2, read as the reverse complement.
GCACCAAGGGCACCAGAACCTGCTCCAGGTGACCTCATTGACCTGGAAGAAGTAGAATCTGATGAAGAACCCATTGCCAACAAGTTGGCACCTGGCATTGCGGAAAGACTACAAAGCAGAAAAGGAAAAACCCCCATTAAGAGGTCTGGACGAATCAAGACTATGGCCCAGAAGAAAAGCACTCCAATCACTCCTACCACATCCAGACGGAGCAAAGTTGCAATCCCCTCCAAGAAGAGGAAAGAAATTTCCTCATCTGATTCTGATGATGATGTCGAACCAGATGTTCCCGACATCAAGAGGACCAAGACATCAGGGAAGAAGGTGCCTGGAAATGTCCCTGATGCACCATTGGACAACATCTCATTCCACTCCATTGGCAATGCTGAAAGGTGGAAATTCGTGTATCAACGCAGACTTGCCTTGGAAAGAGAACTGGGAAGAGATGCCTTGGATTGCAAGGAGATCATGAACCTCATCAAGGCTGCTGGACTACTGAAAACAGTCACCAAGTTGGGAGATTGTTATGAAAGCCTAGTCAGGGAATTCATTGTCAACATTCCCTCTGACATAACTAACAGAAAGAGTGAAGAGTATCAGAAAGTGTTTGTCAGAGGTAAATGTGTTAGATTCTCCCCAGCTGTGATCAACAAATACCTGGGCAGACCAACAGATGGAGTGGTGGATATTGCTGTTTCTGAGCATCAAATTGCCAAGGAAATCACTGCCAAACAAGTCCAGCATTGGCCAAAGAAAGGGAAGCTTTTTGCAGGAAAGCTAAGTGTGAAGTATGCAATCTTGCACAGGATTGGCGCTGCAAACTGGGTACCCACTAATCATACATCCACTGTTGCCACAGGTTTGGGTAAATTTCTGTATGCTGTTGGAACCAAGTCCAAATTTAATTTTGGAAACTATATATTTGATCAAACTGTTAAGCATTCAGAATCTTTTGCTGTCAAATTACCCATTGCCTTCCCAACTGTATTGTGTGGCATTATGTTGAGTCAACATCCCAATATTTTAAACTACACTGACTCTGTGATGAAGAAAGAATCTCCTCTATCCCTGCATTACAAACTGTTTGAGGGGACACATGTCCCAGACATTGTCTCGACATCAGGGAAAGCTGCTGCTTCAGGTGCTGTGTCCAAAGATACTTTGATTGCTGAACTCAAGGACACATGCAAGGTGCTGGAAGCCACCATCAAAGCCAACACAGAGAAGAAGATGGAGCTGGAACGCCTGATCAAGAGACTCTCAGACAGTGGCATTGATGATGGTGAAGCAGCTGAGGAAGAAGAAGAAGCAGCTGAGGAAGAAGAAGAAGCAGCTGAGGCAGAGGAAGATGCAGCAGAGGATACAGATTCAGATGATGATGATGATTCTGAAGCCACCCCATGATCATCAGACCTTTATTTTTGCTTTTCACTTTTACTGGCTATAGGGGCATGTCCCTTTGAACAATTGATTACTATTGGTCTGTAATATTTGCACCTTAAGTTCATGCATTCTACTTTTGTCAAATTCTGTCTAAAAAGGGGGAGTAATAGTGTTATGTATTATGCATGATTTATGATTTTGAGTAGTAGGATACTATGTATGCAATATGATGTATGGCAGTAGGATACGATGTATGCATGATTCATGATTTTGAGGGGGAGTTGTATGTATATGATTGTGAGGGGGAGACTGCTGCTGCTGATGATGACTGATGTAAGCTACTAGTAGCTGATAGAAGATGCTGCAGTAAGAGCATGAAGACAGGGGGAGCAAAAAGCTGATGTCACACGAGATGTCTCGACATCCTGGAAAAGACTAGTAGCTGATAGAAGATGCTGCAGTAAGCATGGAGACAGGGGGAGCAGAAGCAGAAAGCTGATGTCACGTGAGATGTCTTGACATCCTGGAAACGACTTGCAACTTGTCTAAACTACAGATTCCGCTGTGCTTGATTACTCTGATAATGAAAGTTGCTGATCCCACTTGCATAACTGCTCGTACCTGCTCAGGAAGTGTCTAAGTATGTTTTAGACAAAATTTGCCAAAGGGGGAGATTGTTAGTGCTTAGCTCTACTGAGTTTTAAAAGATTGGCTAAGATTTTGTTAAAACATAAGCACTTAGACAATGAAGGAAAGCTGGAGTTGCTGCACATGATGTCCAACGTTATGTCAAAGAATAAGATCGGGCTGCACAATGCACAAGGCAAGATGAAATGTCAAATGAAGAATTGAAGCTGCAGGATTCACGATGTTGGATACAATGTCCAGGACATCCTGCCCGAAAATACTGGAATTGCTAAAAGCATTGAAGCTGCAGGATCCACGATGTCGGATACAATGTCCAGGACATCCTGCCCGAAAATACTGGAGTTGCTAAAAGCATTGAAGCTGCAGGATCCACGATGTCGGATACGATGTCCAGGACATCTGGCCCGAAAATACTGGACACATAAATCTGTTATATCTTAAACAGATTATTGTGCAGTTAGCAACAGATTAGACGATCTATCTTTAGGAACGAATTAAAAGATAATTAAAGTTCGAATTACAAACTAGAAGAGTTCGTTCAGGGATTAAAGATTAAAGATAAAAACTAAAAGATCAAACTGTATCTTTTAGTTCTTTAAGTGCAGATTTTCAGGAAGAATGATAGATCTCATCCAGCACAAGCTGTTGCAGCCCAGATACACACACTGCTATAAAAACATGGAGGCTGCACGAGTTTTGGACCAAGTCCGGGATTGAAGAGTTATTTTGTGAGTTTTGGAACTTGAGTGTTTTGTGAGCCACCTTGATGGTATCCTAACATCAAGTGTTGGACCTGAGTGTGTAGAGTTGATCTCTAGTGTGTAGAGTTGATCTCTAGTGTGTAGGGTTGATCCCTTTTGTTCAGAGAGCAATCTCTGGTGTGTCTTTGATTTATTTGTAAACACGGGAGAGTGTTTGAGAGGGAGTGAGAGGGGTTCTCATATCTAAGAGTGGCTCTTAGGTAGAGGTTGCACGGGTAGTGGTTAGGTGAGAAGGTTGTAAACAGTGGCTGTTAGACCTTGAACTAACACTATTTTAGTGGATTTCCTCCCTGGCTTGGTAGCCCCCAGATGTAGGTGAGGTTGCACCGAACTGGGTTAACAATTCTCTTGTGTTATTTACTTGTTTAACCTGTTCATACGCTCAAATATAATCAGCCTGTTCTGAAGCGTGATGTCGTGACATCCTGTACGACATCTGTCCCCAGTATCAGAATTTCAGAGGTAGACCCCGAAAAGGTGACGGCCATCCTTGAGATGCCAGAACCCCGTACTGAGAGGCAAGTCCGAGGCTTCCTGGGACGCTTGAATTATATTGCCAGATTCATATCGCAGCTCACCGCCATTTGTGAGCCATTGTTCAAGCTCTTACGCAAAAACCAAACTGATCGCTGGAATGAGGATTGCCAAGAGGCTTTTGGAAGGATCAAGAAGTGCCTTATGAATCCTCCCGTGCTTATGCCACCAGTACCTGGAAGGCCTCTCATCTTGTACATGACAATCTTAGACGAGTCAATGGGGTGTATGCTGGGGCAACATGACGAATCCGGAAAGAAAGAGTGCGCTGTTTACTACCTAAGTAAGAAGTTCACGACCTGTGAAATGAGTTACTCCTTGCTCGAAAGAACGTGTTGTGCTTTAGTATGGGCATCCCATCGCCTAAGACAGTACATGCTGAGCCATACTACCTGGTTGATATCCAAGATGGACCCGGTTAAGTACATCTTTGAAAAGCCAGCTCTCACGGGACGAATCGCCCGGTGGCAAGTCCTGCTATCCGAGTTTGATATAGTTTACGTCACCCAAAAGGCGATAAAAGGAAGCGCCTTAGCAGATTATTTGGCTCAACAGCCTCTTAACGACAATCAGCCCATGCATCCTGAATTCCCGGTGTCATACCCCAAGTGTGATTGATGAGCAGAGGCCAATGTGGTCATCTGCGCCCTTTCCAGAGATGTCGGCATCTTCTGGTGGAGACTTTTTCAAGTCTCACAAGTTATCTAGAACTACGTAGGTCTGAGTTCCTCATTGGAGGATACGTAGGAGCAAGAGCCTTGCTTTTGTCGGCCGCCCCATAATCTCTGTCATACTGACCCTGAGGTCATGTGACATGCACCCTTTTGTCATCCAGAGGCGGTGGGCCCGATGACATGCGAAGACAAAATTTGGTCATTCCGCACCCCTTTGCCATTTAGACACAATCGTGTCCGATGGCACGCAGAGACAAATTATGGTCATTCTGCACCCTTTTGTCATCCAGAGGCGGCGGGCCCGATGACATGCGCAGACAAAATTTGGTCATTCCGCACCCCTTTGCCATTCAGACACAATCGTGTCCGATGGCACGCAGAGACAAATTATGGTCACCCGCGACTCTCGTCAACCGAGAGGAACGAAATTAGTGTCTTATCTTTACTTTCCTTTTATCTCCAATAAAAGGCAAGTAAAGAGGGGCAACTGTCATACCCTAATTTCGTCCGAGGACCTTTGCTTGATAACATGCGACCTTTGTTTGGTCCTTGTAAGGTGCCTGGCACCCATCATTAGGCAATTTGTGAAATTTTGGGACATGCCGGAAAACAAAAGAAAATATTGATGCACAATCCGTAAGGTTCCGTGACACACCGAAAATCAAATGGAGGCATCGTTGCACAACTAGTGAGGTTTCGTAACATTCCATAAGTCAAAAAGGGGATGATTATGTAATCCACAAGGTTCCGTAACATTACGGAAAGAAAACAAGTATCGTTACGAAATTCGTAAGTTTCCGTAACTTTATGAAAAAAGAATCACCAAAAAAGGCAAGGGGTGTACTTAGTAAAAATGGGGGTGTAAATAGCAACCAGGCCCACTTGGGCCCTCCAGAAGATTCCTCCAGAAGGCTGTTGCTTCTGGAGGAAGCAACCCTGCTCGCCTGGGCGAGCTGAGCTCGCCTGGGCGAGCTGGGCGGCAACCATCTCCCCTATTTTGCTATAAATAGGGGAGGAAGTGAAGTGGAAAAGGGTCAGCCCCTTAGGCACTTCTCTCTCTTTCGAATTTGCTTGGAAAAATTGTTTCCGTGAAGAAAATCTAAGCCGAGGCGCTTCCGAAACGTTTCTGTAACGTTTTCCGTGAAGAATTTCGCGAAGGTTTTCGACCGTTCTTCGTCGTTCTTCATCGTTCTTCGATCTTCAACGGGTAAGTGCCTCGAACCAAGTCTTTCGATTCATTCTATGTACCCGTAGTGGTCCACATTGTGTTTTGTGTATTTTTATTCTTGTTTCATTCACTTTTTATACCCCCTTTTGACGTGCTTAAGCCATTTTATTTAAGTCATTTCTCGCTTAACCTAAAAATAAAATAAATTTCCACCGATCGTTTGAATTGTATTATCCGTTAACTTCGGTTAAAATGAATTCCGACCGTTCGGTCATGTCGTAACTACGTTGGAAATAAAAAAAAGGTAAATAATAATATATAAATCAAAAAAATGTCTTTTAGTAAAATAAAGCGGAAAATCAATCGGACGTTTTCTCTTTGGGATTTCTCATTCTTAATTGAATTGACTAATAACTAAAGTGAAACTAAGGCTAAAATCAACTCGCCTAGTCAAGCTCGTCCATAAAAATAGGTTTTGAAGTTTATCATTTAAATTTCTTACTAAGTAAAAATGGATCATTTTCAAGGTCCAACGCCTTAAAATGATCACCTCTTAAGTAAAAAAGAATCACTTGATAAGAAAGAACTACGTAGGTCTGATTTCCTCATCGCAATTGAGGAATACGTAGGAGCAAAGGGAAACACCCTTGTCGACCACAAAAGAGAAAAATATAAAAAAGGGGTATAGAGGATATAAAGACATAAGAAGGGAACATAAAAATCAAAGTCACGTTTGCACAATTCGATTAAAGGCTGCCGTCCCTTGGGACGGACGTGTGGGGTGCTAATACCTTCCCCGTGCGTAAATACAACTCCCGAACCTTTCACTTAAAAGTTCGTAGATCGTGTCTTTTCCGGTTTTTCCAACGTTTTCCTCAAATAAACGTTGGTGGCGACTCCGCGCGTATTCCTTTCGTGGAACACGCATCCCGTGAGTCACGCGTCGCCCTCCCGCCGAAGGGTAGGTTGCGACAGTTGGCGACTCCACTGGGGATCTGTTTTTAGAGAGTTAGGCCATTTAATCTTGTGCAATGTTTTACCGTGACTTACCCCTTTGTTGGTTTCCCTTCATTATGTTCTTGTGTATATAAACTCTTTGTTGCTTTTAGTGCGTTTTAAAATGTATGCATGAAGTAAATATTTATTCATTTGATGCACACAAACACCAACACTATTTGCACACACTGTGAGTGAAAAAGGGCCCTATACCCGGGTTCATGGAAACATAAGGAGTGGAGGTGAATCTGTGATCATGCTAGGTCTCCGACTTGCTTGATTACAGTGAACCCTCATCTAGAGCTTTTCTCTTTGAAAACTTATTGTTGCTAGTAGTCCCTACTGCTGCAATATGTTCTTCGAAGAGGATAATACCTCTAGAAACCATCAAGAGAGATATGACTACCTTGAGGGGTTATCGCTAAATGCCTAGTTAGTTCTCTCCCTTATAGGTCCCTTAAATAGGGGCACGGAGCAAACACGCTGCGTGCCATTTTTCACACTGCCATGCATAAGTATCATATACCCTTTTGCTTATGTTCAGTGAATATTGTCATACTATGTACATTCCCGCATTGCGTCTTTTGCATATGCATCGCATATGGGTTCTGTCTTGATCCCCTCTGTAAATAAACCAACGGAGGGTCCGTGTCGCCTTCTCAAAAACGTACGTTGGGGCACTTTGCTACCCCTAGACGTTGTATCTATGAAGGATACAATTCCTCGGGCCCCCGCATTCCTAGATTGCATCTGTGTCATATGCATTCCTTCATTCATCCATTCCACCCGTGAGATATCGGAGTTTTGATTTGCACCAGCTTTTTGTCTCACCTTAGTAAGCATGGGAACAAATCAAACCGGCAAGAGGTTTTACCAAGTCAAGGTTAAAAGCCTAGATACTACCAGCATCAAGGAATTAGGGCGGTTGATGGAACCTCTCCAAATGCAAGCCTTCCGCAAGACTTACGGAAAGATCTTAGAGTTGACCATAGCAGAGGTATCCATAGAAGCCATTGCATCACTCACCCAATACTATGACCAGCCTTTGAGATGCTTCACGTTCGGAGACTTCCAATTGGTACCAACCATTGAAGAATTTGAGGAAATTCTAGGATGTCCTCTCGGGGGAAGAAAACCATACCTTTCCTCCGGGTGTCTCCCCTCTTTGAGCAGAATTGCAACTGTGGTCAAGGATTCAGCGAGAGGTTTGGACCGCATAAAACAGACTCGAAACGGCATAGCGGGCCTACCACGGAAGTACCTAGAAGATAAGGTGAAGGATATGGCAAGTCAAGGGGATTGGGTCCCGTTTATGGATGTGTTAGCATTGCTAATTTTTGGGGTCGTCCTCTTTCCAAACATAGATGGTTTGGTGGACCTAGCAACAATCGACGCTTTCCTTGCATACCACCATAGCAAGGAAAGTACGGTGGTAGTTGTCTTGGCAGATTTATTTGACACATTTGACCGAAGGTGCGAAAAGAGTAGCGCACGGATCATCTGTTGCTTGCCCGCTCTCTGTGTTTGGTTGGTTTCACACCTGTTCCAGCAAGACGCGAGGCATCCATGTCCGCTCCAGAGCCATCGCTCGTGTACTGAAAAAAGAAGAATAGATTGGGACCAGCTTTTGGCTGGGATAGGAGGTAGAACAATCAATTAGTTCCCCCGATGGAAGGAAGGAAAAGAGGGAGTCCTTTTCTCATGTGGAGGGTACCCAAACATTCCGCTAATAGGAACGAGGGGTTGTATTAACTACAATCCCGCGCTCGCTATAAGACAACTAGGGTACCCCATGAGGGGAGCACCGACGGAAGAAAGCATGTCTCCTTTCCTTGTAAGGGATTTCAGCGCGCAAAATTTCAAGGCTATACAAAATCCATAAGGCATGGGAAACCCCGTTAAGGAAAGATCAAGAACTTAGGGGCATTCGTAACGGCATCATCGGTGGTTACCATGAATGGCTGAAAGTTCATATACGAGGTTTAGATTGGCTCGCCAAGTTAAAAGTCGTCAGCGAAGAGAGTTTTGAAGCACCGGAAGAGGACGAAGAAGTCCAAGCTCTCAAAAGCGAGTTAGGAAAGGCGAAACTTGCCAAGGAGAAGTTCAAGTTGGCCGCTACACACATCCGGAAGGAGTGTGCCGGATTATGGGAAGAGAATGCAACTACCGCAAGAGCCCTTGAACAAGAGGCCAAGAGGGCTCGCAAGGAAGAGTATGGCCGGAACAAATTTCGCGGAGCTTTGTGGGGTAGCAACAATGAACTCAAGCTACGAAGGGAAGAGAGGGACCAGTCGCGAGCACACAACATGGTCTTGAAAGAGGAGTTAGTTGCCTGTTCGAGGTCCAAAAGGAGCTTGTCTCAGCGTTTATGCGAGACGGAGACCAACATGCTAGCTATCATCGCCAAGTACCAAGAAGAATTAGGTCTAGCCACGGCCCACGAGCATAGGGTCGCGGACGAGTATGCCCAAGTATACGCGGAAAAAAAGGCTAGGGGAAGGGTGATCGACTCTTTACACCAAGAGGCAACCATGTGGATGGATTGGTTTGCTCTTACCTTGAACGGGAGTCAAGAACTTCCCCGATTGTTAGCCAAGGCCAAGGCGATGGCGGACACCTACTCCGCCCCCGAAGAAATTCATGGGCTTCTAGGCTATTGTCAGCATATGATAGACTTAATGGCCCACATAATTAGAAATCGCTAGGAAACTTGTATGGTCTCTCAAACCTTGACTAGATACGACTTTCTTTTGAAATAAAATGAGTTGGTCCCATGTTTCTACTCCAAAAAAGCTTGTGCGAATCAAATCACTCCCGCATGCATTCTTTCTTTCTTTACCCACTCCTCACGTTTGTTTTTTTAGGGAAAAACACCATAACTAAACGTGCCACAAGGCATCCCTATCGCACCAGATCCAAATCTAGAACGATGGGTGATCAAGAGGAGATACAGGAACAGATGAAAGCCGACATGTCGGCTCTGAAAGAACAAATGGCTTCCATGATGGAAGCCATGTTAGGAATGAGGCAGGTCATGGAGAAAAATGTGGCCACCGCTGCCGCTGTCAGTTCGGCTGCCGAAGCAGACCCAACTCTCTTGGCAACTGCGCACCATCCTCCCTCAAACATAGTAGGACGGGGAAGGGACACACTGGGGCACGATGGCAACCCTCACCTGGGATACAACCGAGCGGCTTACCCTTATGGATTGCCGCCCAACTACTCACCACCTGTCCTGCAAGACGATGCGGGCCACCTTGCTTCTTCCGTCCTTGAAAGAGAACCTCCTCAACAACCCGACGAGGTCCACAAAGACCCTCAAGACTATGCTCGAAGGGAAGTCGAGTTCTATCCCCCCATCCCCGAAGGGCCGTCACCCAGCACGTTGCCTCAGCCCAACATCACGACACAACCAATAGTTTTGTCCACGGAAGGACCGCCGCCGGCAACTGAAGAAAGGAGGAAGCTCGATCTCCTCGAGGAAAGATTGAGAGCCGTGGAAGGATTTGGGGACTATCCGTTCACAGACATGACAGATCTTTGCTTAGTACCCGATGTTGTTATCCCCCCGAAGTTCAAAGAGCCGGACTTCGACAAGTATAAAGGGACGACCTGTCCCAAAAACCATCTCAAGATGTACTGTCGCAAGATGGGCGCACACTCTAAAGATGAGAAGGTTTTAATACACTTCTTTCAAGATAGCTTGGCCGGAGCCGCGGTAGTTTGGTACACTAATTTGGAAGCTTCCCGTATCCGTACTTGGAAGGATCTGAGTACTGCCTTCGTAAGGCAATATCAGTATAACTCCGATATGGCTCCCGATCGCACTCAGTTACAGAATATGTTCAAGAAAGAAGGCAAAACCTTTAAAGAATACGCCCAGCGGTGGAGAGATTTGGCGGCACAAGTAGCTCCTCCCATGGTTGAGAGAGAGATGATCACCATGATGGTAGACACTCTGCCAGTGTTCTACTATGAGAAGCTAGTAGGTTACATGCCGTCCAGCTTCGCGGACCTAGTATTCGCCGGGGAAAGAATCGAGGTAGGATTGAAAAGAGGAAAGTTCGATTACATTTCCTCCACGAGTGCGAATGCCAAAAGAATCGAGGCAACAGGGGCAAAAAGGAAGGAAGGAGATGCCCATGCCGTCTCTTCAACGCCCGCGTGGGTCAAACCCCCGCAGACACCTCATGGTACCCATCAGTACGCGCAACATCACCTGAGCTTCTCGGCTCATACCGGGAACGCCTCTACTTCAGCACCCGTGCAGCCTAAGGCACCCACCTAGAGGGAAGCTCCCCAAGTTCCAACTCCGAACACGACTTGCCCGGCCGGTAATTCCAACGCGACAAGGAACTTCCCTCCGAGGCCATTTCAAGAATTCACCCACTCCCAATGACGTACGAAGACCTCTTGTCGTCCCTCATCGCCAACCATTTGGTCGTGGTAACTCCCGGAAAGGTCCTCCAACCCCCTTTCCCAAAGTGGTATGACCCTAAATGCAACTTGCAAGTACCATGGGGGTGTCCCGGGACATTCTGTTGAAAAATGCTTGGCCCTTAAATACAAGGTCCAACATTTGATGGATGCTGGATGGCTGACCTTCCAAGAGGATCGGCCCAATGTGAGAACCAACCCGCTCGCCAATCATGGAGGGGGAGCAGTTAACGCCATTGAGTCCAATAGGCCGCGCAGGTCTAAACCTTTAAAGGATGTGGCAACCCCTAGGAGGTTTATCTTTGAGGCCCTACAAAAGGGAGGTGTGATTCCTCATAGTGGGCGTAAGGAGGATTCCTGTTTATTGCATTCCGGCGAGCTGCATGACATGGAAACATGTTTGGGAGTAGAGGAATTGTTACAGCAAATGATAGATCAAGGTCGACTGGAAGTTGGAAGTGAAGGAAGAGAAGAGCAGCATATATGCATGCTGTCCACGGATGGGAGCGGTGTTGCGAGGCCCAAACCCTTGGTGATATACTTCACCAAGGGCACAGCTTCGCAAAAGCCCGAACACCTCTTAGCAGCTAGACCTGTTCCTTTCCCATACCAAAATAGCCATGCAGTACCATAGAGATATACACCTTCGAGGGAGAAGGAAGAGGAAGCCACCAACGTCAGCTCGGTTTCGGCTAAAGTAACAAATATCACGGGACTGAGTGGTGTGACCCATAGCGGTCGTGTGTTCGCGCCTCCGGACCTACCAGTCCAACCCGCGAACGTCAAGGGAAAAGGAAAAGTGGTGGAGGAACAAGATGGCGAAGCACCCCACGCTTCGAATAAAGATATTCCGGCAAAAGGCCTTCCAGAGAAAAAGGATGGTAAAAAGGAGGTGTCGCTAGAGGAAGCCAGCGAGTTCCTCCGTATAATTCAGTAGAGCGAATTCAAGGTTATCGAACAGCTCAACAAAACTCCGGCCAGGGTCTCGCTGTTGGAGTTACTCATGAGTTCCGAGCCTCATCGGGCTCTGCTAGTAAAAGTTCTGAACGAGGCCCACGTGGCCCAAGACATCTCGATAGAAGGTTTCGGAGGGCAGGTCAATAATATCACTGCCAACAACTATCTTGCCTTCGCCGAAGAAGAAATCCCCGCCGAGGGGAGAGGGCATAATAAAGCTTTGCACGTATCAGTCAAGTGTATGGACCATGTCGTAGCCAAAGTGCTCATCGATAATGGTTCCAGTTTAAACGTGATGCCTAAGAGCACTTTGGAGAAATTACCATTCAATGCTTCCCACTTAAAGCCGAGTTCAATGGTGGTTCGTGCCTTCGACGGTACCCGCCGAGAGGTTAGGGGAGAGATCGATCTCCCAATACAGATAGGCCCTCACACCTGTCAAGTCACCTTCCAAATAATGGATATTAACCCCCCCTACAGCTGTCTGTTGGGGCGCCCGTGGATCCACTCAGTGGGAGTTGTTCCCTCTACACTCCACCAAAAGTTGAAATTCGTAGTGGAGGGGCATTTGGTCATCGTGTCAGGCGAGGAAGACATCTTGGTGAGCTGCCCGTCCTCTATGCCTTATGTGGAGGCCGCAGAGGAGTCATTAGAAACCGCTTTCCAGTCTTTCGAGGTGGTAAGCATTTCCTCCGTGGATTCCTTTTCTGGGCAGCCTTGCCTGTCCGATGCAGCAGTAATGATGGCCCGAGTTATGTTGGGAAACGGTTACGAACCCGGAATGGGTTTGGGCAAAGACAACGGCGACATAACTAGCCTGATAAATGCCATAGGAAATCGTGGGAAGTATGGTTTAGGCTATAAGCCCACTCAGGCGGATATGAAGAGAAGCATCGCGGGAAGGAAAAGCAGTGGCCAAAGCTCGCAGTTGAGACAAGAAAGTGAAGAAAGCCCGCCCTGCCACATAAGTAGAAGCTTTATAAGCGCAGGTTTGGGAGACGAAGGTCAAGTGGTCGTGATATATGAAGATGACGTTCCGAGTACATTGGATTTGGTACGACCATGCCCTCCTGATTTCCAGCTGGGAAATTGGCGAGTGGAGGAACGCCCCGGCATTTACGCAACGAGCATAATGTAAACCTTTACGATTTTAAAAGCTCTATAGTTGGGCCTAGGCTTTAGAGTTTTCCTTTTGTTAAGGCTTTGTGTCTTTTGTTTTTGAATTTATAATACAAGGATCTTTCTTCATCTGTTCCTATGTCTCTACCCATTCTCATCCATTTGCATGTTTACTTCTTTATTTCTAAAACGGCAGATCCGATGACGAGTCCCCCGAAGGTACTAATACCTGGGACCCGTCTATCAACTTCGAGCAAGAAATGAATCAAATGGAAGATGAAGGAAACGAGGATGTGGGACTTCCCCCAGAACTAGAAAGAATGGTCGCCCATGAGGACCAAGAAATGGGGCCTCATCAAGAAAAAACAGAACTAGTAGACTTGGGAATTGGCAGTGGAAAAAGGGAAGTAAAGATAGGCACAGGTATTACTGCACCTATCCGTGAAGAATTAATAATCCTGCTAAGAGACTACCAAGACATCTTTGCTTGGTCATACCAAGATATGCCCGGTTTGAGTTCTAACATTGTACAGCACCGATTACCTCTAAATCCCGAGTGTCCCCTGGTAAAACAGAAACTGAGAAGGATGAAGCCCGAAACATCCTTGAAGATAAAAGAAGAAGTGAAGAAGCAATTTGACGCTGGTTTTCTGGCCGTCGCCCGGTATCCAGAATGGGTTGCCAACATCGTACCGGTCCCAAAGAAAGATGGGAAAGTACGAATGTGTGTGGATTATCGGGACCTGAATCGAGCCAGTCCCAAGGACAATTTTCCTTTACCACACATCGATATCCTCGTAGATAACACGGCCAATTTCGCTTTATTTTCCTTCATGGATTGTTTCTCCGGTTACAATCAGATAAAGATGGCACCAGAGGATATGGAAAAGATTACTTTCGTCACCCTGCGGGGGACGTTCTGTTACAAGGTGATCTCCTTTGGACTCAAGAATGCCAGGGCAACTTATCAACGGGCCATGGTAGCTTTGTTCCATGATATGATGCATCAAGAGATCGAGGTCTACGTGGACGACATAATTGCTAAATCTAAATCCGAGGAAGAACACCTTGTCAACCTGCGGAAGTTGTTCGAAAGGCTTAAGAAATATCAATTAAGGTTGAACCCCGCCAAGTGTACCTTTGGGGTCAAATCAGGGAAATTGCTTGGTTTCGTTGTAAGCCAGAAAGGGATAGAGGTAGACCCCGAAAAGGTGAGGGCTATCCTTGAGATGCCGGAACCACGTACTGAGAGGCAAGTCCGAGGTTTCCTGGGACGCTTGAATTATATTGCCAGATTCATATCGTAGCTCACCGCCATTTGTGAGCCGTTGTTCAAACTCTTACGCAAAATGAGGATTGCCAAGAAGCTTTTGGAAGGATCAAGAAGTGCCTTATGAATCCTCCCGTGCTTATGCCACCAGTACCTGGAAGGCCTCTCATTTTGTACATGACAATCTTGGACGAGTCAATGGAGATGAGTCAATGGGATGTATGCTGGGGCAACATGACGAATCCGGAAAGAAAGAGCGCGTTGTTTACTACCTAAGTAATGAATTACTCGTTGCTCGAAATGAATTACTCGTTGATATAGTTTACGTCACCCAAAAGGCGATAAAAGGAAGCGCCTTAGCAGATTATTTGGCTCAACAGCCTCTTAACGACTATCAGCCCATGCATCCTGAATTCCCGGATGAGGACATCATGGCCTTGTTTGAGGAAAAATTGGACGAAGATCGGGACAAATGGACCGTATGGTTTGATGGAGCGTCAAACATTCTAGGCCATGGCGTTGGGGCAGTATTGGTCTCTCCGGACAATCAATGTGTACCTTTCACAGCCAGGCTAGGATTCGACTGCACCAACAACATGGCCGAATATGAAGCATGTGCCTTGGCCGTCCAGGCAGCGATTGACTCCAATGTCAAACTACTCAAGGTGTACGGCGACTCAGCGTTGGTAATCCATCAGCTGAGAGGGGAATGGGAAACTAGAGATCCCAAGCTGATACCCTACAAAGCCTATATCAAGGAATTGGCTAAAACCTTTGATGAGATCTCTTTCCATCATGTTCCCTGCGAGGAAAATCAAATGGCGGATGCGCTTTCTACTTTGGCGTCTATGTTCCAGCTAACACCGCACGGGGATTTACCCTACATTGAATTTTGGTGTCGTGGCAAACCTGCGCATTGCTGCCAAGTAGAAGAGGAACGAGACGGTAAGCCTTGGTATTTCGACATCAAGCGATATGTCGTAAGCAAAGAATACCTACCAGAGATTGCCGACAATGATAAGAGAACATTGAGGAGGTTGGCAGCCGGTTTCTTCATGAACGGAAGCATACTGTATAAGAGAAACCACGACATGACACTCTTGCGGTGTGTGGATGCCAGGGAGGCAAATCACATGATCGAGGAAGTCCATGAAGGCTCGTTTGGAACGCACGCCAACGGGCATGCTATGGCCAAGAAGATCCTAAGAGCAGGTTATTACTGGCTTACCATGGAAAGTGATTGTTGTGTCCATGTAAGAAAATGCCACAAATGTCAAGCGTTCGCAGATAATGTCAATGCTCCACCGCATCCTCTGAATGTCATGTCCGCCCCTTGGCCTTTCTCCATGTGGGGAATAGATGTCATCGGGGCCATTAAGCCCAAGGCCTCAAATGGTCATCGCTTCATCCTCGTAGCGATAGATTATTTCACCAAGTGGGTCGAGGCGGCTTCCTACACCAGTGTCACGAGGGGTGTAGTGGTCAGGTTCATTAAGAAAGAGATCATCTGCCGATATGGTTTGCCAAGGAAGATTATCACAGACAACGGCACCAACCTGAATAACAAGATGATGGGGGAAATGTGCGAGGAGTTTAAAATCCAGCATCACAATTCCACACCCTACCAGCCAAAGATGAATGGAGCCATGGAAGCGGCCAATAAGAATATCAAAAAGATTATCCAAAAGATTACCGTGTCATACAAGGATTGGCACGAAATGCTCCCATTCGCATTACACGGTTACCGAACTTCAGTGCGAACGTCAACTGGGGCAATGCCGTTCTCATTGGTATATGGGATGGAGGCTGTGTTACCGTTTGAGGTAGAAGTCCCGTCATTAAGGATCTTAGCAGAATCCAGATTAAAGGAATCAGAGTGGGCTCAAACGCGCTGTGACCAGCTCAACCTCATTGAGGGTAAGCGCTTAACGGCCATGAGTCATGGGCGCTTGTACCAGCAAAGAATGAAGAATGCATTCGACAAGAAAGTACGTTTGCGCAAGTTCCATGAGGGAGAAGGTCCTTTTGTTGTGAAGAGGGTTTTTTCCGGAAGAGCCCTGGTGCTTACCAACATGGATGGCGAAGAGCTACCTTCACCCGTGAATTCTGATGTCGTCAAGCGATATTATGCTTATAATCTGGGGCAATTAAGGATGTCGCTGCATGTTCTTTATCGTTATGCATTTTCTGGATTTCCCCTAGGGATTTCCCGTCTGCTGTATCTCTCGTTACAATCTTTCAAAGAAATGAACGTGGATTCGAGGCTTTAGTCCTCACGTTGGTTTCAAACCTTGCATTGTTTTGTGATCACCTGAGCCCTTCCGCTCAGTTCATGGGATGCCCCAAGCGCTTAATTAAAATTGAACCTAAACCAACTTTCGCTAAAATTTGCTGCGTTTGAAAACATTCATGCATACGCATACGCATGCATATTGTTATGGTAAAACAGGGGCAGGATCATCTTGAGCTACCTTCTGGGGTGGGGACAAAACATGAAAAGCAGAAACCAATCAAGGTAAGACAACGACACGGTCAAGATTGGCCAAACCTGGTTGTTTATTACTTGCAGGTACTTAGGAACGGATGCAAGTGGGGATGGAGTCACGACCGACTGATCGTTGCCCCTTCTCTGCGCTGAACAAGCAGAGAACATCGTTGCAAGACAGCCCCGTATCCTTTGTATTCACAGTTTTCTTTTACTATTTGTTTGTCTTAAAAAGAAAATAATAATAAATAATAAGTCGGCGCCTAAATTCTAACTTAAGTAAGTTCAATTTAGGCAAGACGCTAACCCATGAGAAAGGAGGGGACATGGTTAATGTTCCCCTCAGCTCGCCCAGGCGAGCCACCCCTGCACCAAAATATAAAAGTGACGAAAGGGGGGACATTTTTGCATTCAAAAACTTCTTTTCCCCCCTTTCAAAAGCCATACCCACGGGATTTACGAGTTTGCAGCCCTAGGGTCATCATTTTTCGCATTTTTTGATTCCGTTTTGTGCTTTTGTTCATCACCAACAAGTAAGTATTCCATCCCTAAGCTTTCTAGCTTTTCATTGGTGTATTTTGATCTCCTTTTGGTGCTCTAAATTGTGGGAATGTGCTCAAATATGTGGGGCAATTTTGGTTTGTTTTCTTGCTTGATTAGGTTGAATTGGGGGTTTGTATGAGATGGCCCTAGGCCTATAATGCATTTTGAAGTAATGGGGCATGCCACATTGTCCCCGTTCTCTTGCTATTGATGCCTAAACGCGCGCCCACCAAGTGTTCGGTGAAATGCCTCAATGGCATTAGCGCGTGATTTTTGTAAGGAAACAACCCATGGGGCATTTCGGTTTGCACATATTTTCTATTTTTCGGGGCATGCATTCATTTTCGAAAGGGCTAGAGTAATTGCCCCACGTATGTCCTAGGCCTAGGAACCAAAGTTTTTATGCAAAAGAACACAAGAGGAGGTGCATATTGGGTAAAGTTACCCTTTTTGGCCAGTAATCAGCTATGAGCCACGCTACAATAATTTCCCTATGCCTAGATGTTTAGGAATTTTGCTCATCATAAATGTGTAGGTTTAAAATAGGTAGCAAAATACCTTTGGCAATTTACACTTTGGGTGTGGTAGCAAAATACTAGGATGTATGTACATGTAATTTTTGGTAGTCAAAATATCTCACAAAAAAAATATATACATATGTGTTGCATGTTATGTAAAGAAAATACCTTACCAAAAATGCCTTTTAGTTTGAATGCAATTTTAGTCAGCAAAAGGAAATATACTTGAACTTGCATGCGGCTTTAGGTAGCAAAAACACTTGAATAAAACATGAAATGTAGCACCTTGTTGCGTAGATAGCCAAGATTCATCACAAAGTCTGTATATGCATAGGTATTAGAAATACCAGAATGTGCACGTGTGCAATTTTTGGTAGCCAAAATGCTTTGAGTATGCGTGTGTGTAAATTTAGCCAAGGAAGTGCATGTGATGTAGGTAACAAATACACCTCGGATGTACATATAAATAATCTAGGTAACGAAGGTGCCTTGATTGTGCATTTTTCTTAGTTAGAAGAATATCTTGTGCGAGTGAATGTTCGTAAGCAAGTATATGCATGAGTTTCCTCTAAATTTACATTGATGTTTGTGTTTATTGGAGGAGGTTGTATGCCATTTTTGTTTTAAGAGTAACATTTCTTGGTAAAACTAACTTTCCAAATGTTTGCCTTCGCAGGAAATGGCCCCGAGGAAGCTTGCCTCAAAGAGGTCCAGGAAGGATAAGGCGGCCGAAGGAACTAGTTCCGCTCCTGAGCATGACAGTCACCGCTTTAGGAGCGCTATACACCAGCAGCGCTTCGAGGCCATCAAGGGATGGTCGTTTCTCCGGGAGCGACGCGTCCAGCTCAGGGACGACGAGTATACTGATTTCCAGGAGGAGATAGGGCGCCGGCGGTGGACATCATTGGTTACCCCCATGGCCAAGTTCGATCCAGAAATAGTCCTTGAGTTTTATGCCCATGCTTGGCCAACAGAGGAGGGCGTGCATGACATGAGGTCCTGGGTAAGGGGTCAGTGGATCCTGTTTGATGCAGATGCTATCGGCCAGCTCCTGGGATATCCGTTAGTGCTGGAAGAGGGCCAGGAATGCGAGTATGGCCAGAGGAGGAACCAGTCTGATGGGTTCGATGAGGAGGCCATCGCCCAGTTGCTATGTATACCGGGGCAAGATTTTGCCCGGACTGCTGTAGGGAGGCGAGTGCGAATCATGCGCACCAACATGACCACCCTGACCTAGATATGGATGACGTTGCTCCTCAGCAACATCCTGCCCAGCGATCATAATTTCGACCTCCCTCTGCCGAAGTGTCAGCTGGTGTACGCCATCCTGACGCGGATGAGCATCCATGTGGCTCAGTTAATCGCTGATGCCATTTATATTTTTTCAGTTATGGCGCCTACCAGGCACTCTTTGGATCCAGATAAGTCCAACAGGGCCCTGGGATTTCCCTCGCTGATCACAAGACTCTGCCAGTCGTTTGGAGTCCCCGTTGCACCTACCAAGGTAATTCGGCCGCCCATCACCCGGGCTTTTATTGAGAAGTACTGTACCCAGAGACAGGCTCAGGGTGATGCTCCACAGGCTGCAGGCGCGCCACCACCACCTCATCAGGCTGGGTCATTTGACATGGAGCAGTATTTACGACATTTGGTTCGCCAGCAGGCGGCCAACCACCGGGCACATGTACAGACCGATGATTGTCTGTACCAGATGAGCCTCAGCATGCAGAGCCAGGGCTTCGCTTCTTTTTCATGCCCTACTCCAGACCAGTTCAGGACAAAGGTCGCATGGCCCGGAGATTGGCCCGAGGCCCAAGCAGGAGAGGCGCCCCCAGAAGCTCCCGGCGATGGCGAGGAGGCCCACGAGGACGAGGAGATGGCCGATTTGCTTGACTTCTTGGGAGGGAGTGGAGCTACATGACTGGGAGATCCCCAGATTCATGTTTTCTTTCATATTTCTTTTATCATTTTTATGTTATGTTATTTTTTTTTTGACTTGAGAGACTAATGTTTGTTTTTGTTGCTTCGATTGTCATTTGTACAGCGCATACATTTTTGTTTGGATTGTTGCGTTAGTGTTTATATCATTACTATCAATGATGTTTGAAATTCTGGAACCGTGTAGATTTCTTTGTTTAGGAACATCGTCAAAAAATATATATATGTAAAACAAGCAAAAATCATGATAAAAATAAAAATAGAAAAGAAAAAAAATGAACTGAAAAGAAGAGAGCAAGTAAGGAAAGAAGAGAGCAAGTAAGGAAAAGAAGAAAAAAAAAGAGCAAGTAAGAAAAAGAAAAATAAGTTGTCTAGCTGAAAAACCAACATGCTTTTGAAAAGAGATGACTTCCAACTTTTCTTTGAGAAATTCACTGATCATAGCTAGTTTTTGAAAAATGTGTGTACACCTGAAGGGTGAATGCTGTGAAAATTTTCCCGGACGCCCGAAATGGACTCGGATGAATGCACAAATTGATAAAAGAACATATTTTGGAAACATTGGGTTGACTAAAAATAGAGGAAATGAATCATGAGCCCTAGCATCACATGACCATAAAAATTTGACACTTGAGTGTCCGCATAGATGCATGCATGACCAGTTTTGCATAAAATTTCCAAATCATCATTTTTGCATTTGTGTCATGGAAATAATGTGGGGCATCCCTTTGTCCTTGAACCAAACCAAACCCTGACATGTATCATGCCTAGCCATTCTACAAGTCTTGAGCCAAAATCCTGACTCACCATAAACCTTGACCCAAGGTGAGAATGTCAATCCTTACCCTCGGAAGCAAAAAAGAAAAGAAGGAAAATTTCCAATCAAAGAAAAAGAGAAGGAAAATTTCCAATCAAGGAGAAAGCAAAAAGGGGAGAGAAGGAAAATTTCCAATCAAAGGAAAAAAGGAAGCAAGGAAATTCCCGATCAAAGAGCGGGAGAAAGCGAAAAGAAAGGAAAGGAAATTCCAAGTCAAAGAAAAAAGAATGGGAGAAAGTAAAAAAAAAAAGAAAACTCCTGGTCAAAGAAACCAGAAGAAATGTGCAGAGAGGTCTTTGGACCGGACAATATCTGAACAATACAGAATTGTCACCACATGAACAAAAAGAAGGAAAGGAAACCACGACCTAAAATGGTCTTCTCCCTTTAATTGCCAACCAAAATCTTGTGCGCTAGCGACTTTTTCGCCCCGCACTAAACAAAAACAGAAAAGGAAAAAGCCAACAAAAAATCAAAAGCCAAAAACACACAAAAGCCGAAAAACCCATCAAAAGAACCCATTCCCAAGGGAAGTCCTATTGATCCATGATCACGCATGTAATTTTTGATTTGATAGGAAATAATTTGCAAAATCAAGTCATGACATATCTATGGTTCGGAATTAGGATAAAACACTTACCTGTGCGAGTTTGATACACTTTGAGTGGATTTCTTCTATTTTTGTCGAACTCAGTGTTTCCTCTAAATGGTCATTTAGAAACGAAATGCTAACATCCAAAATCTCATTTATGGCTATGGGGGATTTCATCAGCAGACTCTCCTTCCCTGGTAGACGCATTGTTTGTCACTCAAAAAAGCATATGCTGCTCTAATCGGTTGGAATATTTGTCTCTTTGCTAAAGCATGTTTGCATTTTAGTGGAGAAAACACCGAGACTTTTTCAAGTCTCACAAGTTCTCCAGAACTACGTAGGTCTGAGTTCCTCATTGGAGGATACGTAGGAGCAAAAGCCTTGCTTTTGTCGACCACACCGCTTTCTGTTACCATGACCTAAGAGCTGGTAGCCCGCGGAGACACCTTACGGTTATCCGCACCTTGTCATTCAGTGACCCCAAGTGTGATTGATGAGCAGAGGCCAATGTGGTCATCTACGCCCTTTCCGGAGATGTCGGCATCTTCTAGTGGAGACTTTTTCAAGTCTCACAAGTTATCTAAAACTACGTAGGTCTGAGTTCCTCATTGGAGGATACGTAGGAGCAAGAGCCTTGCTTTTGTCGGCCGCCCCATAATCTCTGTCATACTGACCCTGAGGTCATGTGACATGCACCCTTTTGTCATCCAGAGGCGGCGAGCCCGATGACATGCGGAGACAAAATTTGGTCATTCCGCACCCCTTTTCCATTCAGACACAAACGTGTCCGATGGCACGCAGAGACAAATTATGGTCATTCTGCACCCTTTTGTCATTCAGAGGCGGCGGGCCCGATGACATGCGGAGAAAAAATTTGGTCATTCCGCACCCCTTTGCCATTCAGACACAATCGTGTCCGATGGCACGCAGAGACAAATTATGGTCACCCGCGACTCTCGTCAACCGAGAGGAACGAAATTAGTGTCTTATCTTTACTTTCCTTTTATCTCCAATAAAAGGCAAGTAAAGAGGGGCAACTGTCATACCCAAATTTCGTCCGAGAACCTTTGCTTGATGACATGCGACCTTTGTTTGGTCCTTGTAAGGTGCCTAGCACCCATCATTAGGCAATTTGTGAAATTCCGGGACATGCCGGAAAACAAAAGAAAATATTGATGCACAATCCGTAAGGTTCCGTGACACACCGGAAATCAAATGGAGGCATCGTTGCACAACTAGTGAGGTTTCGTAACATTCCGTAAGTCAAAAAGGGGATGATTATGTAATCCACAAGGTTCCGTAACATTACGGAAGGAAAACAAGTATCGTTACGAAATTCGTAAGTTTCCGTAACTTTACGAAAAAAGAATCACCAAAAAAGGCAGGGGGTGTACTTAGTAAAAATGGGGGTGCAAATAGCAACCAGGCCCACTTGGGCCCTCCAGAAGATTCCTCCAGAAGGCTGTTGCTTCTGGAGGAAGCAACCCTGCTCGCCTGGGCGAGCTGGGCGGCAACCATCTCCCCTATTTTGCTATAAATAGGGGAGGAAAGGAAGTGGAAAAGGGTCAGCCCCTTAGGCACTTCTCTCTCTTTCGAATTTGCTTGGAAAAATTGTTTTCGTGAAGAAAATGAAAGCCGAGGCGCTTCAGAAGCGTTTCCGTAACGTTTTCCGTGAAGAATTTCGCGAAGGTTTTCGACCGTTCTTCGACATTCTTCATTCGTTCTTCATCGTTCTTTGATCTTCAACGGGTAAGTGCCTCGAACCAAGTCTTTCGATTCATTCTATGTACCCGTAGTGGTCCACATTGTGTTTTGTGTATTTTTATTCTCGTTTCATTCACTTTTTATACCCTCTTTTGACGTGCTTAAGCCATTTTATTTAAGTCATTTCTCGCTTAACCTAAAAATAAAATAAATTTCCACCGATCGTTTGAATTGTATTATCCGTTAACTTCGGTTAAAATGAATTCCGACTGTTCGATCGTGCCGTAACTACGTTGGAAATAAAAAAAAAAGGTAAATAATAATATATAAATCAAAAAAATGTCTTTTAGTAAAATAAAGCGGAAAATCAATCGGACGTTTTCTCTTTGGGATTTCTCATTCTTAATTGAATTGACTAATAACTAAAGTGAAACTAAGGCTAAAATCAACTCGCCTAGTCAAGCTCGTCCATAAAAATAGGTTTTGAAGTTTATCATTTAAATTTCTTACTAAGTAAAAATGGATCATTTTCAAGGTCCAACGCCTTAAAATGATCACCTCTTAAGTAAAAAAGAATCACTTGATAAGAAAGAACTACGTAGGTCTGATTTCCTCATCGCAATTGAGGAATACGTAGGAGCAAAGGGAAACACCCTTGTCGACCACAAAAGAGAAAAATATAAAAAAGGGATATAGAGGATATAAAGACATAAGAAGGGAACATAAAAATCAAAGTCACGTTTGCACAATTCGATTAAAGGCTATCGTCCCTTGGGACGGACGTGTGGGGTGCTAATACCTTCCCCGTGCGTAAATACAACTCCCGAACCTTTCACTTAAAAGTTCGTAGATCGCGTCTTTTCCGATTTTTCCGACGTTTTCCTCAAAAAAACGTTGGTGGCGACTCTGCACGTATTCCTTTCGTGGGACACGCATCCCGCGAGTCACGCGTCGCCCTCCCGCCGAAGGGTAGGTTGCGACACCCGGATGAGGACATCATGGCCTTGTTTGAGGAAAAATTGGACGAAGATCGGGACAAATGGACCGTATGGTTTGACGGAGCGTCAAACATTCTAGGCCATGGCGTTGGGGCAGTATTGGTCTCTCCGGACAATCAATGTGTACCTTTCACAGCCAAGTTAGGATTCGACTGCACCAACAACATGGCCGAATATGAAGCATGTGCCCTGGCCGTCCAGGCAGCGATTGACTCCAATGTCAAACTACTCAAGGTGTACGGCGACTCAGCGTTGGTAATCCATCAGCTAAGAGGGGAATGGGAAACTAGAGATCCCAAGCTGATACCCTACAAAGCCTATATCAAGGAATTGGCTAAAACCTTTGATGAGATCTCTTTCCATCATGTTCCCCGCGAGGAAAATCAAATGGCGGATGCGCTTGCTACTTTGGCGTCTATGTTCCAGCTAACGCTGCACGGGGACCTACCCTACATTGAATTTTGGTGTCGTGGCAAACCCGCGCATTGCTGCCAAGTAGAAGAGGAACGGGACGGTAAGCCTTGGTATTTCGACATCAAGCGATATGTCGTAAGCAAAGAATTCCCGCCAGAGATTACCGACAATGATAAGAGGACATTGAGAAGGTTGGCGGCCGGTTTCTTCATGAGCGGAAGCATACTGTATAAGAGAAACCATGACATGACACTCCTGCGGTGTGTGGATGCCAGGGAGGCGAATCACATGATCGAGGAAGTCCATGAGGGCTCGTTTGGAACGCACGCCAACGGGCATGCTATGGCCAGGAAGATCCTAAGAGCAGGTTATTACTGGCTTGCCATGGAAAGTGATTGTTGTGTCCATGTAAGGAAATGCCACAAATGTCAAGCGTTCGCAGACAATGTCAATGCTCCACCGCATCCTCTAAATGTCATGTCCGCCCCTTGGCCTTTCTCCATGTGGGGGATAGATGTCATCGGGGCCATTGAGCCCAAGGCCTCAAATGGTCATCGCTTCATCCTCGTAGCGATAGATTATTTTACCAAGTGGGTCGAGGCGGCCTCCTACACCAATGTCACGAGGGGTGTAGTGGTCAGGTTCATTAAGAGAGAGATCATCTGCCGATATGGTTTGCCAAGGAAGATTATCACGGACAACGGCACCAACCTGAATAACAAGATGATGGGGGAAATGTGCGAGGAGTTTAAAATCCAGCATCACAATTTCACACCCTACCGGCCAAAGATGAATGGAGCCGTGGAAGTGGCCAATAAGAATATCAAAAAGATTATCCAAAAGATGACCGTGTCATACAGAGATTGGCACGAAATGCTCCCATTCGCATTACACGGTTACCGAACTTCAATGCGAACGTCAATTGGGGCAACGCCGTTCTCATTGGTATATGGGATGGAGGTTGTGTTACCGTTTGAGGTAGAAGTCCCGTCATTAAGGATCTTGGCAGAATCCGGATTAAAGGAATCAGAGTGGGCTCAAACGCGCTATGACCAGCTCAACCTCATTGAGGGTAAGCGCTTAACGGCCATGAGTCATGGGCGCTTGTACTAGCAAAGAATGAAGAGTGCATTTGACAAGAAGGTACGCTTGCGCAAGTTCCATGAGGGAGACCTTGTGCTAAAGAAAATGTCCCATGCTGTCAAGGACAATCGAGAAAAATGTGCCCCAAACTACGAAGGGCCTTTTGTTGTGAAGAGGGCTTTTTCCGGAGGAGCCCTGGTGCTTACCAACATGGATGGCAAAGAGCTACCTTCACCCGTGAATTCTGATGTCGTCAAGCGATATTATGCTTAGAATCTGGGGCAATTAAGGATGTCGTTGCATGTTCTTTATCTTTATGTGTTTTCTGGATTTCCCCCAGGGATTCCCCGTCTACAGTATCTCTCGTTACAATCTTTTAAAGAAATGAACGTGGATTCGAGGCTTTAGTCCTCACGTTGGTTTCAAACCTTGCGTTAATTTGTGATCACCTGAGCCCTTCCGCTCAGTTCATGGGATGCCCCAAGCGCTTAATTAAAATTGAACCTAAACCAACTTTCACTAAAATTTGCTGCGTTTGAAAACATTCATGCATACGCATACGCATGCATATTATTGTGGTAAAAGAGGGGCAGGATCATCTTGAGCTACCTTCTGGGGTAGGGACAAAACATGAACAGCAGAAACCAATCAAGGTAAGACAACGACGCGGTCAAGATTGGCCATACCTGGTTGTTTATTACTTGCAGGTACTTAGGAACGGATGCAAGTGGGGATGGGGTCACGACCGACCGATCGTTGCCCCTTCTCTGTGCTAAACAAGCAGAGAACGTCGCGCAAGGCAGCCCAGTATCCTTTGAATTCGCAGTATTTTACTCCCATTGTTTGTTTTTTAGTAATTAACGCCTAATTCTAATTTAAGTAGGCTCAAATAGGCAAAACGCTAACCCATAAGGAAGGAGGGGACATGGTTAATGTTCCTCTCAAAAAAAAAGTGCAGGTTAGCTCGCCTGGGCGAGCAACCCCTGCACCAAAATATAAAAGTGACGAAAGGGGGGACGTTTTTGTATTCAAAAAACTTCTTTTCCCCCCTTTCAAAAGCCATACCCACGGAATTTACGAGTTTGCAGCCCTAGGATCTCTACTTTTCGCATTCTTCGATTCCGTTTTGCGCTTTTATTCATCACCAACAAGTAAGTATTCCATCCTTAAGCTTTCTACCTTTTCATTGGTGTATTTTGATCTCCTTTTGGTGCTCTAAATTGTGGGAATGTGCTCAAATATGTGGGGCAATTTTGGTTTGTTTTCTTGCTTGATTGGGTTGAATTGGGGGTTTGTATGAGATGGCCCTAGGCCTATAATGCATTTTGAAGCAATGGGGCATGCCACATTGTCCCCGTTCTCCTGCTATTGATGCCTAAACGCGCGCCCACCAAGTGTTCAGTGAAATGCCTCAATGGCATTAGCGCGTGATTTTCATAGGGAAACAACCCATGGAGCAATTTGGTTTGCACATATTTTCTATTTTTTGGGACATGCATTCAGTTTCGAAAGGGCTAGAGTAATTGCCCCACATATATCCTAGGCCTAGGAACCAAAGTTTTTATGCAAAAGAACACAAGAGGGGGTGCATATTGGGTAAAGTTACCCTTTTTGGCCAGCAATCAGCTATGAGCCATGCTACAATAATTTCCCTACGCCTAGATGTTTAGGAATTTTGCTCATCATAAATGTGTAGGTTTAGAATAAGTAGCAAAATACCTTTGGCAATTTACACTTTGGGTGTGGTAGCAAAATACTTGGATGTATGTACATGTAATTTTTGGTAGTCAAAATGTCTCACAAAAAAATATATATATGTTGCATGTTATGTAAAGAAAATACCTTACAAAAATACCTTTTAATTTGAATGCAATTTTAGTCAGCAAAAGAAAATATATTTGAATTTGCATGCGGCTTTAGGTAGCAAAAACACTTGAATAAAGCATGAAATGTAGCACCTTATTGTGTAGATAGCCAAGATTCATCACAAAGTTTGTATATGCATAGGTATTAGAAATACCAGAATGTGCACGTGTGCAATTTTTGGTAGCCAAAATGCTTTGAGTATGCATGTATGTAAATTTAGCCAAGGAAGTGCATGTGATGTAGGTAGCAAAAACACCTTGGAAGTACATATAAATAATCTAGGTAATGAAGGTGCCTTGATTGTGCATGGGTGCATTTTTCTTAGGTAGAAGAATATCTTGTGCGAGTGAATGTTCATAAGGAAGTATGTGCATGAGTTTGCTCTAAATTTACATTGATGTTTGTGTTTATTGGAGGAGGTTGTATGCCATTTTTGTTTTAAGAGTAGCATTTCTTGGTAAAACTAACTTTCCAAATGTTTGCCTTCGCAGGAAATGGCCCCGAGGAAGCTTGCCTCAAAGAGGTCTAGGAAGGATAAGGCGGCCGAAGGAACTAGTTCCGCTCCCGAGTATGACAGTCACCGCTTTAGGAGCGCTGTACATCAGCAGCGCTTAGAAACCATCAAGGGATGGTCATTTCTCCGGGAGCGACGCGTCCAGCTCAGGGATGACGAGTATACTGATTTCCAGGAGGAGATAGGTCGCCGGCGGTGGGCATCACTAGTTACCCCCATGGCCAAATTTGATCCAGACATAGTCCTCGAATTTTATGCCAATGCTTGGCCAACAGAGGAGGGCGTGCGTGACATGAGGTCCTGGGTGAGGGATCAGTGGATCCCGTTTGATGCAGATGCTATCGGCCAGCTCCTGGGATATCCATTGGTGCTGGAAGAGGGCCAGGAGTGCGAGTATGGCCAGAGGAGGAACCGGTCTGATGGGTTCGATGAGGAGGCCATCGCCCAGTTGTTATATATACCGGGGCAGGATTTTGCCCGGACTGCTGCAGGGAGGCGAGTGCGAATTATGCGCACCAACATGACCACCTTGACTCAGATATGGATGACTTTGCTGCTCAGCAACATCCTGCCCACCGACCATAATTCCGACCTCCCCCTGCCGAAGTGTCAGCTGGTGTACGCCATCCTGACGCGGATGAGCATCCATGTGGCTCAGTTAATCGCTGATGTCATCTATATTTTTGCAGGTATGGCGCCTACCAGGCACCCTTTGGATCCAGATAAGTCCAACAGGGCCCTGGGATTTCCCGCGCTGATCACAGGACTCTGCCAGTCGTTTGGAGTCCCCGTTACACCTACCAAGGTGATTCGGCCGCCCATCACCCGGGCTTTTATTGAGAAGTACTGCACCCAGAGACATGCTCAGGGGGATGCTCCACAGGCCGCGGGCGCGCCACCACCACCTCATCAGGCTGGCCCGGCTGGGTCATTTGACATGGAGCAATATTTACGGCATTTGGTTCGCCAGCAGGCGGCCAACCACCGGGCACATGTACAGACCCATGATTGTCTGTACCAGCTGAGCCTCAGCATGCAGAGCCAGGGCTTCGCTTCTTTTTCATGCCCTACTCTAGACCAGTTCAGGGCAGAGGTCGCATGGCCTGGGGATTGGCCCGAGGCCCAAGCAGGAGAGGCACCCCCAGAAGCTCCCGGCGATGGAGAGGAGGCCCACGAGGACGAGGAGATGGCCAGTTTGCTTGACTTCTTGGGAGGGAGTGGAGCTACATGACTGGGAGATCCCCAGATTCATGTTTTCTTTCATATTTCTTTTATCATTTTTATGTTATGTTTTGACTTGAGAGACTAATGTTTGTTTTTGTTGTTTCGATTGTCATTTGTATAGCGCATACATTTTTGTTTGGATTGTTGCGTTAGTGTTTATATCATTACTATCAATGATGTTTGAAATTCTGGAACCGTGCAGAGTTCTTCGTTTAGGAACATCGTCCAAAAATAATAATAATAAAACAAACAAAAATCATGATAAAAATAAAAATAAAAAAAATGAAAAAGAGAGCAAATAAGAAAAGAAGAGAGCAAGTAAGGGAAAAAGAGAGCAAGTAAGAAAAAAGAGAGGAAAAAGAAAAGAAAAATAAGTTGTTTAGCTGAAAAACCGACATGCTTTTGAAAAGAGATGACTTCCAACTCTTCTTTGGGAAATTCGCCGATCATAGCTGGTTTTTGAAAAAATGTGTGTACACCCGAAGGGTGAACGCTGTGAAATTTCCCCGGACGCCCAAAATGGACTCGGATGAATGCACAAATGGATAAAAGAACATATTTTGGAAACATTGGGTTGACTAAAATAGAGGGAATGAATCCTGAGCCCTAGCATCACATGACCATAAAAATTTGACACTTGAGTGTCCACATAGGTGCATGCATGACCAGTTTTGCATAAAGTTTCCAAATCATCATTTTTGCATTTGTGTCATGGAAATAATGTGGGGCATCCCTTTTACCCTTGAACCAAACCAAACCCTGACATGTATCATGTCTGGCCATTCTACAAGCTTTGAGCCAAAATCCTAACTCACCATAAACCTTGACCCAGGGTGAGAATGTCAATCCTTACCCTCGAAAGCAAAAAAGAAGAGAAGGAAAATTTCCAATCAAAGAAAAAAAAGAGGAGGAAAATTTCCAATCAAAGAGAAAGCAAAAAAAAAGAGAGAGAAGGAAAATTTCCAATCAAAGGAAAAAAGAGAGGAAAGGAAATTCCCAATCAAAGAGTGGGAGAAAGTGAAAAGAAAAGAAAGAAAATTCCCAACCAAAGAGTGGGAGAAAGTAAAAGGAAGGAAAGAAAGCTCCTGATCAAGGATTGAAAGAAATCAGAAGAAATGTGCAGAAAGGTCTTTGGACCGGACAATATTTGTACAATACAGAATTGTCACCAAATGAACAAAAAAAGGGAAAGGAAACCACGACCTGAAAGTGGTCTTCTCCCTTTGATTACCAACCAAAATCCTGTGCGTCGGTGACTTGTTCGCCTCGCGCAAAACAGAAACAAAAAAGGAAAAGGCCAAAAACAAACAAAAGCCGAAAAAAAAACCACCAAAAGAACCCATTCCCAAGGGAAGTCCTATTGATCCATGATCATGCATGTAATTTTTGATTTGATAGGAAATAATTCGCAAAGTCAAGTCGTGACATATCTATGGTTCGGAATTAGGATGAAACACTTACCTGTGTGAGGTTGATACACTCTGAGTGATTTTCTTCTATTTTTGTTGAACCCAGTGTTTCCTCTAAATGGTCATTTAGAAACGAAATGCTAACATCCAAAATCTCATTTATGGTTATGGGGGGGTTTCATCAGCAGACTCTCCTTCCCCGGTAAACGCATTGTTTTTCACTCAAAAAAGCATATGCTGCTCTAATCAATTGGAATATTTGTCTCTTTACTAAAGCATGTTTGCATTTTAGTGAAGAAAACACCGACACTTTTTCAAGTCTCACAAGTTCTCCAGAACTACGTAGGTCTGAGTTCCTCATTGGAGGATACGTAGGAGCAGGAGCCTCGCTTTTGTCGACCGCACCGCTTTTTGTTACCATGACCCAAAAGCTGGTAGCCCGCGGAGACACCTTACGGTTATCCGCACCTCGTCATTCAGTGACCCCAAGTGTGATTGACGAGCGGAGGCCAATGTGGTCATCTGCGCCCTTTCCGGAGGTGTCAGCATTTTCCGGTGGAGACTTTTTCAAGTCTCACAAGTTATCTAGAACTACGTAGGTCTGAGTTCCTCATTGAGGATACGTAGGAGCAAGAGCCTTGCTTTTTTCGGCCGCCCCACAATCTCTATCATACTGACCCTGAGGTCATGTGACATGCGGAGACAAATTATGGTCATTCCGCATACCTTTTTGCCATTCAGACACAGTTGTGTCCGATGGCACACAGAGACAAATTATGGTCATTCTGCACCCTTTTGTCATCCAGAGGCGGCGGGCCCGATGACATGCGGAGACAAATTATGGTCATTCCGCACACTTTTTGCCATTCAGACACAGTCGTGTCCGATGGCACACAGAGACAAATTATGGTCATTCTGCGCCCTTTTGTCATCCAGAGGCGGCGAGCCCGATGACATGCGGAGATAAATTATGGTCATTCCGCACACCCCTTTTTCCATTCAGACACAGTCGTGTCCGATGGCACGCAGAGACAAATTATGGTCATTCTGTACCCTTTTGTCATCCAGAGGCGGCGGGCCCGATGACATACGGAGACAAATTATGGTCATTCCGCACACTTTTTGCCATTCAGACACAGTCGTGTCCGATGGCACGCAGAGACAAATTATGGTCATTCTGCGCCCTTTTGTCATCCAGAGGCGGCGGGCCCGATGACATGCGGAGACAAATTATGGTCATTCCACGCACCCTTTTGCCATTCAGACACAGTCGTGTCCGATGGCACGTAGAGACAAATTATGGTCATTCTGCGCCCTTTTGTCATCCAGAGGTGGCGGGCCCGATGACATGCGGAGACAAATTATGGTCATTCCGCACACCTTTTTGCCATTCAGACACAGTTGTGTCCGATGGCACGCAGAGACAAATTATGGTCATTCTGCGCCCTTCGTCAATCGTGGCCGACAAGCCCGTTGACACGCGGAGATTTACATCATCTTCCGCACTCACAAGATCTGTCATACTGACTTTTGAGTCACGCTGACGGGCGGAAATACCCGAGTGGTTATCCGTATAAACATTCTTTTGCTAT
Source organism: Glycine max (assembly GCF_000004515.6). Classification (NCBI taxonomy): domain Eukaryota; kingdom Viridiplantae; phylum Streptophyta; class Magnoliopsida; order Fabales; family Fabaceae; genus Glycine; species Glycine max. Next base: position 42,833,774 of record NC_038254.2, on the reverse strand, counting down.
CTGTAAGACAGAACGCTTGATAGCATGCAGAGACTGACATCGTCTTCTACACCTTTTGTTCCCCCGTGAACAACAAGTCATTTGCATGCGGAGATTTTATGGTCACCCGCGACTCTCGTCAACCGAGAGGAACGAAATTAGTGTCTTATCTTTACTTTCCTTTCACGCGTCACCCTCCCACCGAAGGGTAGGTTGCGACAGCAATGAAAGACCAGCACTGCATGGGTACAACGGTTCGGCACCTATTGAAGGATTATGGCCAATATCCATTTCTCTTAGTAAAGTGCAAGTGGTGAGCTTGAGAAATTCGATAAATGGGCTCAAAGGGACTTTCACAACGTGCAAAATCTACATTAAGGGATTGTAGTTTACCTCATCGAATGCCTCAAATATATCAATACTTGGCTGGTGAATGGTGCATGCAAAAATTCTTCCTGTTCCAACAACATTCTTCACTGCTTTCGCAAATCAATATGTTTATAAGATGATATTGAAACATGTATTCAGCCTACCCAAAAAAAAATTATTATTTATCAAACACTAAAAAAGTTTCTTTTAATGCTCGTGATATTTCTATTTCAACCTCCTCAAGAAATAAAATAACCTCAAGTCATTTTTATTTTCCTTTTTTGTTTTGCAAACCATAACATAAAATAGTTGAGTACACAAGCAAGTAAGCAAGAAACGAAGAAGGAAAGTTACCACGGAGTTGGCTTTAGAGTAAATAATTTCCACTGCCTTGAGCACAACAAGGGGTAGCTTCTCTTGGTACTCTTTGTTCTTCTTAGTAGAAGACCCATGTATGTCATTGACAACCCTATTATTATTCAACAATAAAAAAAAAGATTAAAGTGAGAAACAAAAGGAAGAAGCTTTTAGAAAGCACTGTAAATACCTTAAATTCCTTGCTATGTATCTCCTCGATAGCCTTTTGTGCTACCTGTTTCTTTTAAAAGCCACAAAGGCATAACCTTCGTGTTCTCCTTTGTCCCTTTCTTTCATTAATCACACCTGAAACTTAAAAGCAAATATTTTTTTAACAATAATCCCAATTTTCCCCACTTGCAATGAACCCGACCCGGCTCACGTCTAGGTAGAGTCCCAGCTCCTTGTGCTGGTAGAGCCACTACACGTAGCACCGCCATAGTGCATATGACTCCTTCTCAAGTCCGGTGTTGAGAGATTTAGTTATTTTGGAGAGTTGTTGCCGTGGCGCGGGAGCCTCACGCATGAGGGAGCGTGACAGGGAGGGTTTGGAGGGGAGTAGTGGGATGCGGAGTCATACATGGGGTGGAGTGGTTGAGAGATGAGGGAGGATGGAAAAATGCCTGAGATTGATGAAGCCACGATTGAAAATGAAATGAATGAGAACAAGCTAGGGTTAGTAACACAGTAAACATTATAAAGGAACAAATACAAAGGCGGTTCTTTCTTGAAACCCATCGTCGTTTAAGTTTTCAATAATTACAGAAATGTCACCGTGTCACATTCTAAGACGGTTTTTCATAACCGTCTTAGAATGTGCATCATAAAAATAAAATACAATGATCTTAATTATAAAAATGTCCCCGCGTCAACCATCTTAGAGTGTGTGTCGTAAAAAAACAAGTTTTTTAGTAGTGCAGACTAGATTGCTCATTTGTTGCCTTCCAAAATAAAGATTGCTTATTTGTTGATTATATTGGGTGATTTCTTTAATCTCTCCTTGGCACCTAACCTTAGATCTCCTGACAAAACTCTTTTGCATGTTAACAATAATCTCAATTTTAACTTGTAGATTAAGTCAAAGATCTAATGTATAATCTTGCTAATTGCCCTTTTATTATTTTATCGGGTGATAATGATTAACTCGTAGATCTTCTTGTGCAGGCCACAACTAGAAGTGTGACTAACTAGCCCAAAAAAAATGAAAACCTGCAAAGTGTCTATCAAATAAGTGGTCATGGAAATGATGTTGGTTGTTGAACGCACAAAACAAAGACAAAAAAGGATACGCTAAAGGAATGGGGCAGCTCATTTTAGTTGAACCATTAATGGCCTTTTGAATTTATGTACTGAATGATATTTATTTGTAAATTAATATAGATATTATTATATATCCTAATTGATTTATATCAGTGCCTTTTTGTATTTATTTGTTTGTTTGTTTTTAGTGTATAAAAATTATTTATATATAAACTAATAAAAAATTATAGGGTATCTATTATATGCATAGTACGTAAAAGAAATAGGTCAATAAAACCCTAAAAAGATAGTAACTTTGCCATCAATTAAAAAAAATTGGTATTAACAGCGGTTAGTACTCCTTGGTAAGGCTCGAGGCTGCACAATATTGGTTTTAACGAGCATTAAAACCCCTCGAAAGTTCCAAGGGTTTCCAAACTGCAAGAAATAAAATTGATCTTAACGGGGACATCTTGTAAGTGGAAAAGTGACCAATACTGTATGATTAAGTGTTTAGTAATCGAACACTCATTTCTGGGTGCTTGTCATGCACCATTTGATTGAGTTATCCGTAATCCAATAGTGTATTTTCACTGCCCGTGCTGCACCAAAAATGTGTCCCGAGTCTTAAATTTGTGCCTTAATTTTCGAATGGTCCAACCTCCCATCGCTATGTACCCTCTCATTTGCTGGTTCCCTTTAAGGTATGTATAGTTGTCATCTGTCTTGGTCCATAATTAATTTTATACCTGTTATGTCAGATTTTAGGGTTTTTGTTTAATTTGTATAATGTCATATTTCAAATGTATGTATTATACCTGTTATCTTAGAACTTGAAAATATATCTGCAATACAAGTTTGTTTGTAAAGTTTCAGAGGTCTTTAAGTATTTAAATCATGACCTAGAGACACAAAAATATTAGTAGTAAACACCTATGGACACTACGACAGTGGCATGACACACTTTGGCGATGGCACGATGTTGGTCATAGTGGACAATGTGGAATCAACAGACAAAAGCTTTGTCAGAAGTTGTGTTCTACTGCATCGATGGATTGTGCATCCCATAGAGTTGGGTCCTATAATCTGTTGTACTAACCTAAAGTTGACCACATGAAGTGATAACCGTTAGATTTGAGCAGTGATAATTTGATGGTGAAAAAATGAGTTATGCATGATAGCCAATGTCTTAAATCATTATGCATTTTATGACATACAAGTGTAATAGAAGGCTTTTGAAATAGATGAAAGCAAATGCTTTAGTGGTTCACCACACGTGGGGCTAAAGGCTAATTGCTTCCAAACTGAACATAGTTTTAAGTTCATTAGAAAAAAAACCTTTGAAACGCGTTTTCTTGCTCCCTTTTCTTTCTTTTAGCATTTTTAACATGCTATTTTGGGCACATCATTTTGGTACCTTTAAATATAATGGAGGTGTATTATTATCTAGTTACGTTTTTTTGCCCATCTGATGAAGGTGCATGCCATTTAATTGAGTCTGGAGACAAATATATGCAATGTTATTTTTGACACCTAATATTTTTGGTTGTTTAACTTAGTTATTGAAATTGATCAAAATTCCAAAAGTTTATTTATTTTTTAGTGCATTACTATTGCAAAGCACCACTGCTGGCCTCAATGCTAATAACACTATACCTACATAAAAGTAGTTTTTTATTGTTATCCTCACATAAACCTTTTTTGTGTCTTAACCTCACATATTTCAATAATTTTATTTTATCTTTGAATTTTGTGATTGTCCCATAAATAATGTTGGAATAATTATTTTTCAATGGAGGTATGCACCTTTTGCAGAAGGGTCCAGGAATCTTTGACTGAAGTAGATCTTTCTATTGAGGTATGTTGTCTTCTCATACACTTATCACTAAGAGTAATGTCCAATGCTCCCTTCCCTTGACTGACTTTTCTCTATTTCAATTGAGTACTTTTTTTAATTGGCAATAACATATGCTTGTAGAATTTTTGGGGTTTATGTCTACAATTTACAATAGTTGAATGTAACATGTTAGCAACCTTTTGAACAATGCAACCCTGTAATCCTATCCTATCAACTCCTACTACAACATTGATATTGAAACAAATTCGAACAAATGTCATTTCCTTTTTCTTTTTTGCTTTCTGTTGTTTTTTTAGGTGGGGGTATCAGTATGAAAATTAAATGGATAAATGTCATTTTTAATGATTAATAAAACAATGTTATAGGTTGGAAGAATTCATTTGTTTTGTCAAAATAACTTAAATCAACCATTGAAATTATAGACACTAGACATGTAATTGGTCATTGTAAAAGTCATTTGTTTGTTTTTAGATAATGAATGTTTTGAGAATAATGTTTCAGATGATAATGAGTTAAAGGACGAAGAAGATTGTGACAGTGAGGTTTTAAATGATGAAGGTTATCACGAAACTATTTTAGAAGATGGTGTAGAATATGTAGTAGAAATAAATTATGCAAATCCTTTGATGATTAATGGTATTATTGATGTTTTGGAGCTATAGTTAAAATGATTTTCTATTGAGGATATTGTCAGGTTAAACTTTGTTAATCTTGAGACAGGTTACCAATTTTATAAGTGGTATGCACAGGCTAATGATTTTTCTATTCGGAAAAGTCATGTCCTCATAAACAAGAAGGGGGAGACACTGCAACAAACATTTGTTTGTTCAAGGGAAGGCTATAGACAAGATAGAGGATTGACTCCATGAAATAAGAAGCATGAATATAAGAATTTTACTCGATGTGGATGTAAGGTATATATCCATGTTCATGTAAATGAGTTGACTGATCATTGGTATGTGTTTGTCTTTAGTGGTGGTCATAAGCATAAGTTGTTGAATAAGCAAGATTGTGGTCTGCTTCCAGGTCACAGGAAAATTACTGCCACAGATGCAATGCAGATTGAAAATAATAGGAAAGTTGGCATTAGACCACCCCACATAGATGCATCATTGGCCCAAACTTCAGGGGGTTATAATAAGGTGGGATTGTTAGAAACGATATATATAACTATTTTGCAAGACAAAGGCATCTAATGTTAATAGGGCTTTGAACTACTTTCATCATTTGTGTTCAAAAGATCCCATTATGGTTGTTTCTTATATTGTAGATGATGAAAATACATTGCAACATCTATTTTGGTTTGATGCAGAGAGTCGAATGAATTATGTTGTTTTTGGAGATGTTTTAGCATTTGATGCAACTTATATGAAAAAATAAATACAATTGTCATGTAGTTGTGTTTTCTAGTGTTAATCATCACAATTACACAATAGTGTTTGCTACTGCTTTGGTTACTAATGAGACTGAGGAAACATATGTGTGGCTTTTAGAACAATTTCTGAAAGCGATGAAAGGGAAACATCCTAGTTTTATTATTACGAATGGTGACCTTGTAATGAGAAATGCTATTAGAATTGTGTTCCCTAGGACACACCATCGGTTTGCTTGGCATTTATTGCGTAATGCGTTGAGCCATGTAAAAAATAAAGCCTTTTTGCATGCATTGAACACATGTATGTTAGGAGACCTTGAGATTGCTGAGTTTGATGAAAAATGGAATGACATGATCACAAGGTTTGGTTTGGAAGACAATAACTGGGTAATAACACTGTATGAAAGAAAACAAACGTGGGCCACAACTTACATAAAGGGGATTTTTTTATGCATGTATACGAACAATCTCCCGATGAGAAGCCTTCGACAACCATGTCGTGAAATATGTTGATTCAAGGACAAATCTTACTGACTTTGTGCAACAATTTCATAGGTGCTTAATGTATTTTCGACAAAGGGAGCATTGTTTGACATGTATGGCCTCGAGCTTTCTTCATCTGGCCGAATAAAATGACTTCCATTTTTTGAAATGTTCTGCAGGGGTGTTTCCATGTTTAAATCTCTTGCCCCCTTTGTTATATAGGGGAGTAATACTTTTACAAGGGATGTATTTGATTCCTCTAGTTGGTAAATTATGTTACCAAGCGCCTACATACAACATGCGGCCATTAATGTTGATATATGGACATAACTATTTGTGTCGGTTTTTTCTACTCTAACACATAGAAAAACAAAAATTTCAAAAATTTAGAAACGTCCATAAATTATATTTGGTTTCATTTTATTATAATAACTTACATGTATGGCCTCCATCAAATTTAGTAAGGTAATGTCCTTGTTGGTCTCAACATTTTGGCCCACAATGATGCCTTCACCTATCATTGTTGGTTTATTAGGCGCCTCACACACTGGTTGTTCGGTTCATCTGTTATTTGTTCCTCGTGGACCATCTCCCTTTAATGTTGTTAGACCTTCATTCCTAGAAATGTTTCATTCGTCATACCAACCTTGAATAAAAATGCTAACAGTTGAAACAAGGTAGATTTCGAAGAACCTTACTCTTCAGACCTCGTGGTTGTGCTCTGACTTTCCATTGTTTATTGAGGTCTCTATGTGTGTGTGACTCTAGTCTCTATCTCATAAAAATGTCTTAGTTGGTCTTAGTCACAACTGATTCCATGTCCAAGCACCATCCCAATAGATTTCTAGTTGTAATTTGAATGGAAATTAATTTTTGTACCTTGAAACAATTCCTGTAAAATAAGTGGGAATTGTCATATAGGTCACTAGGGTTTGATTTCTATTTTGGTATTTGGTTTTAGCAAAAAGCTTTTGTTGTTTGTCACATTAAATGTGATGTGGACGCTTCATTTAGGCTAGACTATATGTGACACCCTCTACCCCATACATATATGTACTAATAATAAAAGGAAAAAAAATCATAATTAATTAAAAGTTCTTAAAACACATTTAAATAAAATCCTTTGAAAAGGGTAAAAGACTCACATTCAGTTTTTTCGCATCATAATAAAACTTGTCCAAATAAATAATAAAATCATCTCGGCTCAAGGTTCTCCATAGTCATTCACCTAATCATCTGCTCCCACAAACATAAAGTTTGAGATCATCATAGGATCTAAACACATCAATATAAATTACATGCAATATGTACATCCAATGTACACATTAGACTACGTGTTGAATGAGTGTATAAAGTCCCATTAGCAGACATGTGTCATCACAATTATTGATCATCATATGAAGGACCACAATTATGTGCAATCCAACCATGAGGAAAAATAAAAAAGGTCGACCAAAATCAACAAGAATACAAACTAATATGAACGAGAGAGAAAGAGGTAAACTAAAATGTTGTTCAGTCTACAGGCTAGTAGGTCATTCCAAAAATAGGTGTCTTCACCATCCTGAAAATTCTAGTCAATCAATTTGTTTTCCTTTTTTTTGTTTACTATTTATGTTATCAATGTATTTCATTGCACTCTATAAATTAGAAAAAATTTCTTCAACGAGAGTGTTTTTAACTATTTTTCTTTAACTAGACTTCTTTTAGAGATATTATCAATTTATTATCTTCGTTTATATATTCTCTAATTTTATTATTTTGAATTAATTTCCTTTATTTATATTATATTTTGAAGTTTAAAAAATTGTGAATTCAAGTTTATATTATTTAATTTTATTATTTATATTAGTAATTCGGGTTGGGAAGACCTGAATTTACACTGTGAAAAACAAAAGTGTATGTTTGTATTAATAATAGTAACTATATGTATGTTTATATCTATATTTGTTATGTCTTGTATGTTTGTGTGAAAAAATCTCACAAATATATGACTATTCATTCAAATGTCATGATGACTTGACAAACAAATCCCACGGAGCGCTACATTTTTACATGACCCACTTTTTTACAATCAATTTTGTGTGCAACCCACAATCCAAAGACATTGCTGATCATAAAATAATATTAATACTAATAAAATAAACAAAAGGAAAACAAACTCTCATAAAGGGAATTAATTTAAAATAATATAATATTTTTCCTTCTTTATTTTTTTAATTATTTTGAATTAATTTCCTTAATTTATATTTTTTTATCTTTTAAAAAATTAATTTTTTATGAAAAAACAAAAGAAATACACGTTGAAAATTCGGGTAGGGGGACTTGAATTCTCAACTTTTTTTTTTTGCAAATTATTTTGAAAATCACAATGTAATCGTGGGTCCTCCTAACCTAAATCTACACTATGAATAGTAAATGTAGAAGCAAAGATATCTTGATGTTTTGATGATGCCAAAGAAAGATGTTTCTCAAGTTTGATCCAAAACAAGACTCCAAGAAATCTAAGATAAATGATGAAGTTAGTCTCTAGAGTCTTAGAAAGAAGTTTCCAAATTGATGATGCATAAGTTATGGCCAAAGGTTTTTCTCAAAAGCTTTTAAAAGAGATATTTACTCTCTGGTAATCGATTACCAGTGGCCAAAATGCTTACTGGAATGTTTTAAAATATTTTAAATATTTTTGAAAGCTTGTAATCAATTACACAAGGCTTGTAATCGATTACTAGAAGTTTTGAGCATTTTAAAACAGCCTTTAGAAATTTGAATTTAAATTTCAAAGTCTATAATCAATTACAGAGTGTATGTAATCGATTACCAAAGTTAAAATTCAAATTTGAAATGTGAAGAGTCACAACTCTTCAGAAAACAACTGTGTAATCGATTATACCATTTTGGTAATCAATTACCAGTGAGAAATTTTCTAAAAATAACTCTCAACAGTCACATCTTTTCAAATGATTTTGAATGGCCATCAAAGGCCTATATATAGGTGACTTGGGACACGAATTTTCTGAGAGAGTTTTTCTGAACTGAAATGTCTTATCCTCTCAAAAAGATTCTTTGGTCAAATACTTGCATTTCAATAAGGAATCTTGATTGATCTTCAATTATAATATCCTTCTCTTAAAGAGAGAATTCTTTTTCTTCTTCTTCTTCTTCTTCTTCTTCTTCTTCTTCTTCTTCTTATAAAAAGAGATTGATTAAGGGACTGAGGGTCTCTTGTTATAAGGATTCCTGAACACAAGAGAAGGGTTGTCCTTGTGTGGTTCAGACTTTGTAAAAGAATTTTTACAAAAAGAGAGTGGAAAATCTCAAGTGAGCTGCTTGAGGACTGGACGTAGGCACGAGAAGTGACCGAACCAGTATAAATTAAGTTTGCATTTCTTTCTTCCCTTAAACTTCTTTTATTTATTGCTATTTATCTTTTGCTTTAAAGAAGTTTATTTTGAATTGTCTTTTGAGTAATTCCCAAAAAAAAAGAATGAAATTTTTAATTGGGGAATAGTTTTTATATCTTAATTCAACCTCCCCTTATTAAGATAACTGAGACCACTTGACTAACAGTAAACATGTATGTTTATGAAAATAATGAGGGGATAGGTATGTTTGTGTACATAATGTTTTTTTTATGTTTTGGTAAAAAAATTGTACAAGAATATTTGGTCCCCTATTGGCAGTAACTCATTTTATACCACTGACAACAATATAAATACCAGCTTAATTAAGCACATAATAATATTTGTTTTCATTCACAAAGATAATTTCATGTCTGGCACATTATTTCATAACCAGTTCATTAAAAAATACATGAAATAGGCCAAATAAAAATATGAATAACTGACCATTTAGTTTTTTTTTAATAACAACAATAGTTATGCACCACCTATCAATTGTGTTATAAATATTTGCTACATCATGGTCTTTTTGGCACTACAATTCGTTGTGTTCAAATAGATAAATATTGCAATTACTCACTGGTTCCATCTCACTACTAACATTCAATAATGTTTGTGCCACCATCGACTCAGTGGATTTTTGTACTATACAATGGCTCTATTAATTGCTCATGCACTCTATTTGGTTGTATCTTTGATAGCGAGTATGGTAGAGCAATTGAAATGAAGAAAGATATCTCTCTTGAAGCCTTAAAGGACATTATTGCATCTCAACGAACACCGTATGAAGGATTCAAGGTTTATGACTTGTATTTTCGCTGCCTATTTTTTCATTAGGTGAGTTTGTTCATTATCAACCACAGAAAATTGAGAATGGCAATGACTTGAGGACCATTTTCACTATATCTTTCACTTATCCAAACCTACCAATTGTTTCCTTAATGGAAAATATGACTCGTGGATATTAAAGGTGTCTCGTTCATTTGAAATAAATTAGTATGGACAATAGTTATTAAGTTAGATCTATACCAGATAGAAAAAATGTAGGGAGGGAAGTGGTGATGGGGGAGTGAATAGGCAATTTAGTCCCTGAGATTGTACCTATTGTGCATATTAGTCCCTAACTTAATATTAAATTCAAAATAGTCTCTATCTTTGCATAAGTGTTGCAAAATAGTCCTTCCGTTAAATTGTAAAGTAACGCCGTTAATGAGGTCAATTTTAGTGCCACGTGGCACTAAAGGATGACGTGGCATGACACGTGGACGTGCCTGATGCCACGTCATTTGATGATAACAAAATGAGTAAATAGGCAATTTAGTCCCTGACTTTGTACCCTTGTTGCATATTAGTCCCTAACTTAATGAAAAATTCAAAATAGTCCCTATCTTTTACATAAGTATTGCAAAATAGTCATTCCGTTAAATTTTAAAGTAATGTTGTTAGTAAGGTCAATTTTAGTGTCACGCCATTTGATGATGATAGAATGAGTGACTTCTTCAAATTTGATGGTTTTGAACCAATTGATGCATATATACGAAAAAGAACTCACACACACTTGCACAAATAAAAAGAACCAAAAATCCACAGCAACAACCTTATCTCTGTAGCTGTCAACACCAATGGGCGAGGTCTGCATAACAATTCTCTTTTCCTGTTTTTTTTTTCTTCAATTACCATCAATGTATCATTCTGGGTTCTGATTTTTTTGTGTGTTTTGAATAGGAAGAGAAAAAACCAGAGGAAAACAAAGTGGAGGAGAAAAAAGCAAATGAAGAAAAAAAGAAAGAAGAAGAGAAAAAATCAGAGGAATCAAAAGATGACAAGGAATCCAAGGAGAAATCTGCGCGGCCAGAAATCGTGCTAGGCACAACCTTTGCAATGCATGGATACTTTAAGCATGATTTCTAGCATCTTTTAAGTTAGAGACTATTTTGCAATACTTATGCAAAAGATAGGGACTATTTTGAATTTTTCATTAAGTTAGGGACTAATATGCAACAGGGGTACAAAGTTAGGGACTAAATTACCTATCTACTCGTTTTGTTATCATCAAATGACGTGGCATCAAGCATGTCCACGTGTCATGCCACGTCATCCTTTAGTGCCACGTGGCACTAAAATTGACCTCATTAACGACGTTACTTTAAAATTTAACGGAATGACTATTTTGCAACACTTATGCAAAGATAAGGACTATTTTGAATTTAATATTAAGTTAGGGACTAATATGCAAAATGGGTACAATCTCAGGGACTAAATTGTCTATTCACTCGGTGATGGGGGGTTTCGGTATCTAAGATAACAAAAAGCTTAGACTAAGCCTCGAAGGCTTCAAACAACAACCTTATCACCTTTGTAATCCTGTTTGTAGTCATGTATATTTCATATTTCATGTATATGCCTTAGGTAATTAACTGTATGCAATTATATCATGCTCTGTAAATTTTCCATATATATGCACCAATATTAATTATGTCATTTTTTAAGTGAGTTGATACAAAGAAACAAATGAATTGTATATAAGTAAGTAATTAATGATGACGAACACACAAACTTATAATTGAAAACATAATCATTAATGTTAATTAAGTTTTTAAAAACTAAGATAAGAACACTCATTTTCTTCTCAAAATTAAAAAAAAAAGAATAATTATAACCAATTAAATATAATATAACTAGCCTTTATTGAATTATGAAAACAAAAATAACTTATATTAATATTAATAACTTATATTAAGTTATAATAACATAATATTAATTTATAACATTTAACATTTTGAATTAACTAAAACCCTAACAAAATCTTTACTTATAACATATGTAGATAGGGTCACGAGACAATTTGGACTGCGAAAAAATATTCCAAATGGTCCATCAAACTTAGATTAACTCCATGATATAGATATAAGAGGGAGAACATGCATTTTTTTTGGCTTTACCATCATCCTCATTGGATTAATAAATGGAATCATTGGAATGATTATATTGTTGAAGGTGAAATGGATCATTGTATTTTGCATGAAAATTTAGAATACATGCAATGATATATACAAAGAACTAGACAATATATATCTCATGAGGGAAAACTATCTATTAAGGTTGTAAGTTTAATTATGAATTTTAATAAACTATTCATATTATTATTTATTATTATTGATACTATCTATTTTCGGATTGGTGTATTACAATACTCTTTTATTGTATTCGTCAACCCTGAAAAGCTTTAAAAAACATATTTTTATTTTTACTTTTTAAAAAACATATTTTTTATTTGAATATTTACAATTTTAATTATGACACTACACCTTATTAAAACTTTAAAAAAATAAAAGAGGACAACATCTTCACGCAAGATTCTCCTCGGACTACTGACTCTGCACCAAAATATTTGTCTGTCTTTTTGTATTAAAGTTTTTCGAATTCACAAGCGAGCACAATTAGGAAGAGATAAAGCACCCTTCACTAATTGATTGACCTGTAAGCACACACTACTAAAAAAAAGGTCTTCTACATGGGTTCTAATGGCCTTTCTACATCGGTTATGACGCGTGTTGGTAACATAGTGTCGTTGAATACCGACATCGGTTGGAGGACCGTCTTTGAAGGGCGACCTTTCTACATCGGTTGTGTAGCTCAACCGATGTAGAATGTGAGCTTTCTACATCGGTTCTAAAGTTGAAACCGATGTTGAATGGTAGGGTTTCTACATCGGTTATCAATCAACCGATGTTGAATGGGTAATAATGGCAAGGTTTCTACATCGGTTATAAGTCAACCGATGTAGAATTTGAAGGGGTTCTACATCGTTTATCACTCAACCAATGTAGAATAATGAATTTTTTTTTTATTATTTTTGCGAAATTTATAATTTCCCCTTCAAATATTGATGTGATGTTAAAGTGCATGATTGTGGTTTACTAAATGTAAAAATACACATATTTGAGCTAGTAATAGAAAAATCACAAACTACGTGCTAATTTAACTTATTAGAGCTAATTACTATCTTAAATTGTATTAGTATTTAACTACTATATATATAATTATATATTGTGCATTCTTCCTAATATTTCAACTTTTCAAGTCAGTGCTAATTTAAAAATTAAAATTCTATACTAGGAAATAATAGCCACGTACGTTATCTAACTTTCAAACCAAACTATTGTATGAATAAATTTATTAACCTAAAAATCCAGCATCTTCACATAATAAATTAAACTGCCAAATCACCAATATTCTTCAAACACTAGTTAACAGGAACTTACTAGCAAGGGGTCTAGCTCACTCAAATAATACCATTAACTAATGACGTAACAATTATAATTCATTGACTAACCATAAGAAAAAATTGACAGGACATAATCGCGTGTTTTGTTTTTGGTAACATGTTCTTTAAATCTCATCATGCAAGCGTAAATAATAAGGATTCCCTACCCATGTTCACGTTAAAAGAAAAGCCCAATTGAGGCATTATCTCAAATGGACAAAATAATTTATTTTTGGAAATAAAGACAGATGTTGATTGAAGCTCAAATACAAGGAAGGACAACCCAAAGAAATGAAATGAAGAAAAAATTGAATATTAAATCATGTCATGCCATGGATATCAATCAATTATGACAATGACATCAAATTCAGTAACAATAACTGAAAGGGCACCTGTCATCATCTTCATCAAATTCAGTATCAGAATCCGTTGATGTAATGGTCACATCGGGCTTAAGTTGTGCAGACTGGAGCAAAGGAGGCATCACAAAACCCATATATGGGAGAAAATCCTGCCCAAGGCACTTGCAAAGCCGTGCCCATGCCTGAAAGCATGGCATCCAAGTGAAAATTTGAGATTTGTAAGAATTTTAACTAAACGACAAAATAAATATATATTTCCAAGTTGATGCTTGTAAAAAGACCATACTTGTAATATGTAACTTGCAGTTGGATCATCAGCATCCAGTTGAGATTGTTGCAGTGACATCAAGACATCCATGACCTAGTAAAGGAAAAAATGAAAACTATACATTAGCACACTGAAAGTAAACAATGAGTAAAGGAAAGAAATATAAAATTACTACTTCCAGCAATGCATATGAATTTAAAAGAAACACAGAAACACACTCTGACTAAATTAAATCCACCTGTTTGGCATTATCCCTGAACTTCTCCTTTCCAACAGCCATTCCTACCAAACTAATGCACTCCATTGCTTTGGCTCGAAGCATACGATTAGATTTATCATTTGCGTTCACCAAAATAGCTTTTAAGTATGGCATCACAACATCATAATACTTCTGAAATTGCACCTGTTAACATGGCATTTCATGTATTAAGTATAAAACTTAAAAGCATTGTCATTACTATGGAGAATATTGGCTACATAAAGCACCTCTGAAGAATCTGCAATAGATGCTAAGGCTGTCAAAGCCCCTTCTTCAACCAAAGCCCTTGTCATCATCTTCCCCATACCAAGCCATGCCCAGTTTCCATCTTCACCCTTTGTTATGTGGCTAAATCTGTAATGCCATATAAAGCATATGGCCACAAATAATGAGATTGCAAAGGACCTGTAGATGAACCTTCCTCTGCACCTTCTTGTCTAAAACAATGGGGAGTACTCAACCCTCCCCATAATAACTATGCTAATTATGTGTGTCTTGTTCTACACAATTTGGTGTTTTTGCTATTAGTTGCATTGGTATTTGTAGCCAATACTAAGGCATTATTGGCATTTGAAAGTTTGTATTTAATTGACTTATTTTCCATTGAGTTAGCGTGCCTTTTTTTAAAAGGATATTGCTGCATAATTTGGTGGTAATAGAATATAATAAGAGTTCCATTATAATAGAATATAATAAGGCAAGGAAAGCCAATGATACACCTGCTACCTGCTGGTAATAGAATATAATACCATCATTATTGTTTAATAAGAGTTCCATTAAGAATATTTAAATCATTCCCCACCAAACCCCATTTAATTTTATATTGATATTGAATTGATTGAAATTAAGCTTATAAGTTACGAACTATTTTTCACTTAACCTAGAAAGTTTATTTAAACTTAATTAAATTGAAAATAAATTATAAACAAATATTAAAGTAAATATTTTAATAAGTTCTCTATCAAACACCTGCCAAATATACTTATATATCTCATAAGATAACTCTAAAAAATTATGATTACATTAAAAAATCTATTTTTTCTTTAAAAAAAATATTTTATACATACGAATGTAGTGTGTGACTGTAAATTAAAGATATGCAAGTTTTATTTCTTTTTATCATCAAATATTAATTTCTTAATTTGGTTAAAAATTACTATTGATATACATTAAAATTAATCTATAAACTTTTGGCATGTCTAAAAATTTAAATTGTTAAATACGTGTACTTTAATTATCATTAAAATTAATCTATAAATTTATTTTACACATTTTTTATAACTATTATATTTTCATTATATGAGATAACTAATATCAAATAAAATTAATATTTTTTTTAAGAAATGATCAAACAAATTAGTTATAATACAGCTTTATTCCATAAAAAAATGTTATTAACTACAACAGTTTTTTTTATGGAAAATAATATTTGTTGTGCAGCTGATGGTGATATTAGTTCCGTCAAGATGACCAGGACATGCGTACTTGAGATAATGCCATTCAAATACATATAATAATTAATTTTTCAATAAGTGAACCTTATTTTTTTATTTAGTAGTACTCTTATTATCAATGCAGTAAAATTCAATTTCAACCAATAATAAAAACAGTTGGAAAAAAAGATAGGATTACTGCTTATAGACAGATTTGTCATCCCATTCCCGAAACACAATACAATAAAAAAGAATAGAAAAATAAAAGAAAAATAAAAGATTAACATGAAGAAAAGGTGTTAAAGAAAAAATTTACCTTAGTTTGTCATCTACAAAATCCATTTTAGTTCCAATGACATTCATAAGGGCCTTTGGATCAATCAATATATTAACACCCTTATCCTCAAGCAACTCATTAAACTTCCCTTTTTCACCTGTCAAAGCAACAAGAATCTAAGATCAAAAAGTCATAACTCATAATGCTATCACACATCCATCTCGAGCTCACCGCAATTGAAAGGAATAATCAGTACAGAAAAATAGTAAATTCCCAACAGGATTAAACTCTAAAGGTCAATGAGGTATGCCTATTTACAACCAAGCCACTACACCCTTTTCTAACAAAGCTGAATCCCACTCCCTACTCAACCTCCTATTTAAGCTATACCTGTCTTTCCATACTCTCTGACTAGTAACTAACTGCTAATATTTGGGAATCTCTAGGAGCCAAAAAACGTAATATTTTGCCATTGAGCATAAGTTGTACTGTGCTGAATAATTTTACAGTTTACAATATATAATTGCGACACAAATCTCACTCATTTTAACCATATTTCCAGCTAAGATATCAAGAAATAAAAATATGGGTACAATGAAAGCATTTTATTGGAGAGCTTATTAAAACAAATCCCAATCTCTATCCACCCCTTCGTTATAAAATATAAATCTACGTAGTCATTCTTAAGTGAGATGAATTCTAAGACCTACAGTCTTTCTGAATAAGCCCCAAGTGGCTTCTCCTACGTTATGTATTTCACATTTTATTTCTAAATTTTATTTCTTTCATATATTATTTCTTGATTCAAACAACTTACTTCCAAATTTTCGTCTTTAATTTTAAAAATGTTATGTCTTTAATTTGTTAGTTGTTTCTTTCAAATTTGAGAAAGGGAATAATCTTGTGAGCCTCTATCCTCTTATAATGATAATTCCATGTCAACTTAAGTAAATTATCATCTGCAGTGATGTAATATATATAAAAACATCATAAAACCTACCTATTTGTAGTGATGAAAGTTTAGAATTGAAGTCTTCAGTTACAGCTGGTGCATATGGTGTGATGGTAAAGAAGATGATGATTAGCCATTCAAAAATAATTTCTTGAAGCATTGGAACTAAATCAAGCTGTATTTTGTTTATATCATCATGTAACAAGTGGACCCGCATGAAAAAAATTCCACAGCATCTGTGTCATACATATAAGATATTATTAATCTGCATCTACAAAAAGGTAATAACATTTTGCTAACAAATACAATTGCCTATATGCTTTGTGAACTTGATCTACAGGAAAGGTCAACATGGTACCAAATCATGGCTGACCAAGTACTTATAGAATACAATCCTTGAACTCAATCCTATAACTTACCATACAGACAAGGTATCGACAGCAATAGTGGCATTCTTCAACTGGCCAGTCATAAGTACCAATATCCTGTAGTACTAGTTCTCTAAGTTGCATCAACATTTAAGATTCACGTGTCACCAACCAAGTACCCAAATGTTCTTCTCATTAAATGCACCAATTATACATAATTGATTGTCTAGTTTCATTCTCATTCGAGATAAGTTAGAATTTTGTTAATAAATAAAAATGATTTCAACTATTAAGACAAAATACAAGGCCAATGAAAAACTGAAAGACATCATATAAGTCCAGCAAGAATTCAAAGACTTCACTAGATATGCCAGAAATACTAATATACGAATTCAAAGACTCTGTTGCGGCGCCTTTGTGTTTGCCGCAGACACAAACAAGTGCTGCTATGCATCTCTAACCAAATAAGTGCTGCAGACACAGCACAAACAAGTTTTTATATACAAAATTTAAGATCTTTACTCTTGTTTTCAAATAGCATATGCACAGGGTAGCTAGCCTGATTGCAACTAGTGTATAAATAGGAACATATAATTAATCTAACCTTACGCTCACGAACAACCTTGGCGGCCTTGTCCATTCCTTCCTCAAGGAGCCTGAGATCTTCCACATTCAGACAATCTCCCATCCTCTACCTAAGCCATGAACAAACACCAGCAATAAACAAATTAAATAAAACATGTGCATGTGCATATATATATATATATATATATATATATATATATATATCAAGAATAAAACATTACCAAAGAGATCGATCGAAGTGATGAAAGATATATATACCTAAACTCCTTACGAAGATTCCTATTCACCTCTTTCAGTTTCTTCAAGTTCTCTTGCATATTCTGGGGGACAAATCAACCAATTAAAATAAAATATATTATCAATTACAACGTCCAAAGCAGCAGGCAGAAGTAAATCTGAAGAAAAGAAAAGAGAGAACCTCGTAATGAGAGTTCCAAATATCAACTCCCAGAATCATCTGGTATTGATCGAAGAACTGCTTAGTTCTTGAAAAAAGAAAAAGACATAAGAGAGAAGATAGGTAGGTAGGGTTTGTTGGACGAGATAGAGAATAAAAAAACGTACGATTGCTCGATCTTGTGGAGTTTTCCAGTGCTGGAGAACATAATAATAGAAACCTTGGCATCGCAGAGAATGGTGAGCTTGTTGGCCTTCTTGGTGGTGTTCTCTATCCTCTTGATCTGGATCTTTCCTCTAGCCATAGCTAATAGCTAGCAGCTTCTTCACTTGCTCGATCTGGGGCAGCGATTTCAATTAATGAGGGAAAGAGGAGGTGTGTTTGCATTGCCGCAAATGGGAAGCCTCTTTGCCAAATTAGCAAAAGCTATTGCACACTTTGTCATAAACGTCTTGTGCTCTTTCTCGTTTCATCGTCAACACCAGCTCCCATGTGCACTGTGGGGACCCTTACGAGAAAGAGAAGAGAGAGTATGAGAGTGAGAGTATGAGAGGGTCAGCTGAGTGGAGGCAGGAAGGTTCAAGAATTAGGGTTCGCGAAAGGAGAAGGGGGAGGACGCATTTTGCTTCTTTTTTTTTTCAATTATGACGGGTTTTTATTAAGACCCGCGGTGAATTTAATTACATATAACATTTTAAGGCGGTTTTCAATGACCGTCTTAGAATGTGTGTCCTAAAATACTCTAGACCTTATAATAATTACAAAAATGGCACTGTATTATTTTTTAAGGCGGTTTCTGTACAACTGTCGTAGGATACGTGTTGTAAAAAGCTATTTTTACAATAGTGACATAATTTCACCACTTGCTATGACAACAACACTGAACTACTAAGTCATTGATTTAAAGTTCTGTCTTCTTTCATTACTTTTTATTTTTCTTTTCAA
Organism: Glycine max; assembly: GCF_000004515.6. NCBI lineage: Eukaryota > Viridiplantae > Streptophyta > Magnoliopsida > Fabales > Fabaceae > Glycine > Glycine max. The sequence continues at coordinate 42,814,603 of NC_038254.2, read as the reverse complement.
TATCTCTTTTTTATAAACCTTGTTGTTAATATATGTCAATTAGAACCACGACTAGGCAAATTATTATATCTATGTATAATTAATATTTTGTGTTTATTGCATTTCTAATCTCTACATAGCTAGTTATAACTATCATGCTAACCTATTATAAATAAATTGTAAATTTTAGAATACTCTAAGTTAAACTATAAGAGAAAATCTCATAATTTTCTTGCAACAAAAAAATATTTAATTTCTATTAATATATGAAGGAAAGATCATCTGGAGTTGTACATTTTTGTCCAAACATTTTTTAGTCTATTATCACAATATCTTATTTGACATGATATTAGAGTTTTAATTTTAACCATTGTCAATTCTTAAGCATTTTCATTAATGCTCTTATTTGATAGTGTTATTCATTTTTTTTTTCAAATTTTCGTGTCCATAATTTGTGATACTTTTTTCTTCTATCATTACGAAAATAATAATAGATAATGATAACTTAGAATCATTTCATGTTAATTTTCTTTGATAGAAAAAAATATGTCTAGGAGTTTCAGTTGAAGATATTTGTTAAAGGAAAATAATTATAGAATTATATTCGTGAAAATGTCTAACACTTGAAGACAGAAAAAACTAATTAAGTAAAAAAATAAAGAATGCATGAGTCATGATTTAGATACCTAACTCACTTGAATCGCATTTGGTTCTCAATATAACATAGCATAAAATGTGGAGTTATTTAGAAAAATTATATAATCAAGACAATACAACAAAGAGAGTTTAGCTCAATTATGAATTAGAGAACTTTTCACAAGAGAGGCTCTCAATTGAGGATAACTATTATGATTTTTAAAACTTATGGATAGATTGAATGCTCTTACACCATTGTTATTGATACCTTACAAGTTCTCTAATGTTAAAAAGGTCCATTAAATCAACATATATAAGAGACTAGTTATTGATGAAATTGTATTTTGAATGAGGGTGTTTATTCTAGTAGAATGAAACATGCTCTTGTATTGTTACTCAAGTAGCAATGAAACAAAATTAATAAGAATACTTGTGACTTATGTTAAAACAAGAAAATGTATATTAAGTAATTCTATAATTGTAAAAGATTTAAACTTATTGTAAAAAATTTGTCCACAAATTTTTTACAACTACTGCAAGCAACAAGTGCATCAAATCAACGTCTTATATTCAATAAAAAAAATAGTGTTTATAATAATTTTATTAGTGCTTCCAATTATAGTTAAATACTTGTTACAATCTAAAGTGATACATACAAAAATTATCTTACTTCCAGAATAGTACAACAAATGATATTTTAAATTTCCTTCTTAATTGAATATGCTTTTTAAGACAAATCTTTTTTTTTTATCTTATCACCTATGTAAGTTATTGAAGATTTTCTTTTACTTACGTAAATTTAAATTTTCTTTTATACATTGGTATCTTTATATGTAAGTTTATATGTAGTATAAAATAAAACTCACACAAAAATAATATTTTTTTTTTATGAAACAAGTGTACCAATTTACACTTAATTAAATCATGGGGATGAACCACTTACCTTAAACCATATTAACGTTTAAATTATTAGACAAAATATTATTCACTTTATTTGTTATCTTATATAAATTATTAAGATTTTATCCTATCTGTATAAATTTAATTTTTCTTTTATATATTGATATCTACATATAAATTTATTATTAATATATATATATATATATATATATATATATATATATATAATAGGAGTTAATAGAATGAATTTTTTTATGAAATCAAGTAAGGAAATTGATACTTAATTTAATTCGTGAGGAAGAATAATTTACCTAAAATCACAATGAAGACAATAACTTTAGGACAAAATTGTTTTTAAATTCATCTTTATAATAATAATTTTAATATAAATTAATAATTCAATAATTTTTTATATGAACAAAAAAATTTAAATTTTTTTTAGACATCACTATTAATTTTATTTATTTATTTTCTTCTCCCTTAAAACAATTGTTGAATTATTTTTTATCTAAGTAAATTTAAATGTTCTCTTATACATTGATTTCCATATGTAAATATTTTAATATAGAAAATATTTTAATATAAATTAATTAAATATTTTTATATATGAATAAAAAATTATTAAATTTTTTTTACACATAATTATTAATATTTATTTATTTTCTTCTCACTTAAAAAAATTATTGAATTATTTTTTATCTGAGTAAATTTAAATTTTATTTTATACATTAATATTCATATGTATATATTTTAATATAAAAACTATATTGCATACAAAATACAACTCATGGGGATTGACATTTTTTATATATAAAATGCAGTAGGAAAATTTATGAAAATGCTAGCTATGATTTATTGTAAAAATTAGTATTATTTTATAAATTTAGACAGAAAGCTCTTGATTTAAGTATTCAAGTTGTTTTCACACTTTAAGCATTTTTTATCACAATTCCAATTTTTTATCTTTTTAACCTAATGAGCAGCTGAATTTTAAAAAAAATCTAAAAATTAATAATTATTCTTTAACTTTAACAATTTAACATTTTTATGATGAATAAATATAAACAAACATCGTTCCGTGCGAGTCACGGATCAACATAATAGTATTTCAACGTATATATGAGGGAATGGAACCTCACAAAAAAAAAAAAAAACGGAATGATAGTGTAATACCTATATATTTGAGGGAAGGAGAGTATAATTTAGTCTAAAAACCATGTAATGAGAAATAATTTTATAATCACATGAATGACACAGTATGAACTTTTTAATAGATATTACTTATCATACGTCATCTAAAACAAACACTTAATGGCAATTCCATTAATTAGTATAGTGATATGATTAAATTAATATTCTTCGTAATTGATATATTTAAAGAATTAAAAAAAATTATTTTACACAATTGATTAATGTTTATATAAAAATAAATAATTCAACAATTAATTTATTCTCGAAACACTATCTCATGTGTCAAGTACAAGATAGTGAGAATTAAAATTTCTCTTTAAAAAAATCTTAAAAGGACCTAAATATAGGTACTCTTGATAAACAGATTTAGTGCATGCATGTTTGTTTTGCTGTCCATAATCAAATCTTGCTCTTTTTAATGCAAAGATATTATACATTTTATTTTTTTTTCCTTACCTTCATCAAAGATTCAAAATTAAAGACTAAAATAGACGAAGTGTTAACCTCTCAACACAATACTTCTTTTCTTATATAAACTTTGGCGGTTCCTATCTTTGTTCTTGTAGATTAGCAAATGTCAAACATTAAATATAAGTAGAAATGTATATTATCCAGTTTCAAAAATAAATAACATTACTTTAGACAATTGAATTCCAACTTTTGAGAAAATTAATGCACGAAGTGAAACAAAAGGAACTTGATATTCAAAAGCTAAATAAATTGCTTAAGTATGCATAAAAAGAACTTTGTTGGAAAAGATTATAGTCTCCAGATGTCAGCCAAAAACTGAAACAAATTCCACCTTCCCACAGAAAATCATCGTTTTGTTCCAACTCATTTAAATAAAAGAAAAAAAGAAAAATCCAAGGATCTACTCGACAGAGCATGTTTCTGTCTCTGCCTGTTCTCTTGTATGTTAATTTTTATTCATTTGTTTGGCCAAGAGTAATCCAACACTTGAGTAATCACGCACCCTACAGTACGATGATAAACAAAGATGAGACGCTGTTAAGTGATTGAGGCTATGAATTCAATCAAACACAAACAAAAATTGCTTAACTTAATGTCTCTAATCTTATGCTGCCAACTTTTTCTCACCCTTTAATGGGGTTGAATGTCATATGCATTCTTGTATTTTATCTATAATGTAAGTATAACTTACTAACCAAAGGGATACAGGTATCAAAATTGCCACATCCCATGCCAATCTAATAAGAAAGATGTGAATTTACTACATTTATCACATCCCATTCCTCCCTTCCAATCTTTCAAGAGGGAAAAATCTGCTAAGTTAATAATTTGCCCTGGAAGATGTTATGTTATGTAGGGCCCAAAAATATATTGGTCTGTCTCATCCTTCTAGGCAGGCCAAAATTCTGATAACACCTAATTTCACCTCCAAACCCTGCTGTCACAATTACCAAGCCCCATGCTGAAGGGTGTATTGATGAGGCACCATTGCAACCATCATATGATGAGTAATTGGAAGACGAAGATGCATTTGATGGAGTAGCTGCAGCAGATATACTAGCTGGATCACCATAGCTTGAAGCAAATGAATCACCTAATCCTGTGTGTGTCCTAGAAATTGCTTCAAGTTCTTCTTCTATAGGTTTGTAGTCACCGCTTTCTGTTGCATGGTTACTACTTTTATTAGGAAGGGGTGGCAACCTTCTCTTGCTGTTCCCAAATGAGTCTCCAATTCCAGATTCTGTGTGCGAAATCGCTGCAGGGTCATGTTCTGGGGAGCCTGGTGCACTTTCTGTGGTGTGGTTGTTGCTTTTCTTTGGAAGAGGTGGCAACATTCTCTTGCTGTTTGCTGCAGAGTCCTCTTGCGAACGTTTTGAGTTCTTTTTGGGGTTTTGCATTGGCACTGGTGGTGGATCACCCCTTATGGTACATGGCCAAGGTATTGCTACTGAAACATCTTTACATGGGAAGTGCTCGTGAGATTGGTTAACAATCAGATTCCTTGCTTTTCCAGAGCTCGGATTGCGAGTCTCTTCGTGCTTCCAGACATACACTTGTGAGTCTTCACTTGCACTAATGATGTACCTTCCACTTGTAGTAAATGAAGCTGCCATTTGGCTGCTTGCATTTCGAAATCCTGCTTTCACCAACATGTTAATAAGTTATGACATTACTCTACTGGTTATGTAGGCATAAACTCAAGTCGTTTTTGAAGTATTATTGGCAAATGATGCATCGGCATCATCATTACCTTTAAACTTTTGAACAACTTGGGATCCATCGACAATTCTTATCCTTGAATCAGCTGAAGTAACAAGCACTTCTGATGGATTATTTGGGGCAAACTGTGATTGTGAAGATGCAAAGCAAGTTATGTTTTATTCTTGACATAAAACAATCTTCAGTGGTATGAAATTGAAACCATAGAAGCTATCATTTTTAATATGGAGAGAAGAATTTACCTGGAAACCAGTAACCTTTTTCAGCTGAGATTTCTTTTTGTTTCGAAGCTCGATTGTGTCAGATTGAGTTAACTTGTAATCTGGTGACCAAATACAAATGAGAATTAAAAACACAGCAAGTAATTGAGGATGAGATATTCAAAACTAGACTAGTCGAGTAATTAACAGTACCTTCTATGCTGTAAGTTCGACAATTCCCTTTTTGTGTACCAACTAGAACACCCTACAATTAAAAGAAGAAAAAACCAAAATATCAAAGTGGGTATAGATTATTAAGTTTTATCAATAAAAAGGATGTGATAATCATTTAACCGATTTGTAACAACAAATCAGAGATGCACATAGTAGAAGAAATCAAGAAAATCATACCTGGCCATCAGGGGTGTAAGAAACAGCAGTAACCATTTCATGGATATCAATCCAATCCACAACGAGGCGTGCAGGGATGTTCCACATTCTGACCTTGGCATCAAGGGAGCCAGTAATGAAATAGTCTTCATCCATGGGGTTGAACTGCACGCAGGTCACTGCCATACCCAATCCCACAACAAATATCATAACACAGAACAACCCAATTAAGTAATGTGCCACATATCTCCCAAAAATATTAAGAAAAAAAAAAACAGAACAAAAGTTAAAACATATCACCATAGTCATTATGTGCAAAGAATTTCAAGCACGACTTAGTTTCCAAATCCCACAACCTCACTGTTTTATCCATGGAAGATGAGAGAAGTAACTGCAAGGGCAAATCCACATTAGAAAATAAAATCACCCTTTGTGTGCTTAGCTGAGAACATGTAAAATTGATCTCGAATGAAATTGAGTTAAAAATTAATTTTAAAATGAAGTGATTTATGTTTTAGATATTTTTATTTATTTCAAAAATAAATTCAGTAAAACTCAGAATACAATTTTTTCCACGCAAAAGCTACTTAAACTTTTTCAACTCAAATCAAATGATTCACAGAATCAAGTTGCATTGAGTGCGTTTAGTTTTACGGTGAGAATCATCAAAGTTGTTTCTAAGTTTCAAACTTGGTTTTAGTAAAACTTAAAGACTTAGATGTTTGGTTGTTTTGGATGAAATTTATTCTCTCAAAACCTTGTTTTAACTATAAAAAGTATAAAAAAAAAAGTTTTTGTGATAGGTTGAAAAATTTACACTGTATATTTACTTTGATTATAAAGAGTATTTAAAATTTGAAAATTAATTTTAATCAAATTCAATTCTATAAAGTTAATTTCATTAAAAAAAAATTTTAAAAATATTCACCCAAATCAAAATCAATGAATTCACATTATTTGTCTAAAATCACATATTCAGCTTCTTTAATGAAAAAGTTTTCCCAGAAAACTTATTAAAAAATATTTTCAAAAAATTTCAGCAATATTATTTTTTAAAAAATAGATATTGAATATGAGAAACATTTCCCACCTAAAATTCTAAAAAAAAAAATCAAAATTTCTTCTCTACTAAATATCTCCTAATTAATTTTGGATTACTCAAGTAAAACCAAAACAATAACTGTATCCTTAACAATTACCTGAGATCTGGACCACGACAAATCCAAGACCTCGTCCAAATGCCCAGTGAAAGAACAATACGGCTTCTCGGATAGCGTAAACACAGTTTCCGGAACATGAACATACTCCGGAATAGCTCCAGCACCTCCTCTCCTGCTCCCATTCTTCCCTTTCGTCATCGACGAAAGCAACGACGGGTGAATAGGCGTCAAGTTCCCCTCCTCGGGCCTCAACGACATAACCTCCCACTCCTGCACCTCCCACACGTGTATTACCTTGTCCTCCCCCGCACTCGCCAAATACCTCCCATCCAAACTGAACTTTATCGTCCACACGCACCCCTCGTGCGCCTCAAACTCCTGGCATAGGTGCAGCGCCGATAGCTCCTTTTGCGACTTCCCACTCTGCCTCACGCGCACCCATTTGTTCTTCCCCTTCGGTTCCGCCGGTTCCGCCGCTTGCGGCGGAACCACCGCTTCGCGCTCACGCTCCCCGACGAATCCACTCGCCACACCTTTTATGTTCCTTAGCAAAGACGCACCTCGCCTCTTGCTTAACCTCAAACTCCTTGAAATGTAGGAGTTCGAAGAAAGCTTCTTCTCGCCACGTGCCACGTTGGCTCGTCTCATAACCTCTTTCACCACCGCAGAATGCCCCACCGTTTTCTCAAACTCCTCCATCGTTAACTGCTTCCCCGTCTGCAAATCACTCAGCCTGTTCCACGTGCCGTCTTCTCCGTATTCGTTTACTATAAACTCTTTTCCCGTGTCCAGGTTCTTTATTAAAAAAAACGCGCTAACGCCGGCCACTCCCATGACCGGCGTGATTACCTGGCGATTCACCCGTGCATCAACGTGCACAAGGGAATCGCCAGCAGCCGCATCTTTCACCACCACTCGGTTGTTCTCAACGCGGGCATGCCGGCGTTGAGCGACCTCTGTAACGGTTCTCGTCAACCGCTGCTTTGACACCTTTCCTATTATCTCCTCCTTCCTGGATTTCTCCATCGAAAAAGAGTCAATGTCGCCCTCGGACCGCGATCGGACAAGGACGAAAACCGGTGAGCTCGACGGTTTCTGCTTTTCAACACGAACGGCGATGGAATTGGCAGCGTATTTGTTGTTGTTATTATCGTTGTTGTTGTTGATGTCATTGTTGTTTTCAAATTTTTTCGTCATGGCGCGGGCGATGGCTTTGCTTGTGGCTTGGAGCAGCTCCTTGTTCTCGTCGAGGCCCATACTACACAGCAACCTTCTTCGGCGTTCGGAGATGGATCCCGGCGCGGCCATCCAGATTTCGTAGTTTGGTTTTCCGGTGAAGTTTGCGGAGAAGTGTGAGGTTCGGGGCTTGATGGTGAGGGTGGAGGAGATGGTGGAGGCGAAGGAGAGGCGGCTGTCTTCGAAATTGCCGTCATCGTCGTCAGCGAGGTCCTGTGGCACGGCGGTGGAGAGGCGGTTGTAGGTCTCGAAGAAGTGGTCGTCGTCATCGTCGTCGCCGAGGCCATCCCAATTCATGGTCATCGTTTTCCGGCGCTCCATGGTGGCCATCGGCGAGACGTGAGCAGAGAGGAATGAGAAAAATGGAATGTAATAGTTTTGATTTTTTGTTATTTTTGTTACTGTTACTATTACTGTTATTACTAGTATTAGTGTTATTTCAAATAATTAATAGCAATTAATTAATTCTTTCAGTTACTATTATTTTATTTTTTGATAAATTGTTTTGTGTTTGAAGGTTTGGGAGTGGAGGAAAGTGGAAGGGAGGAAATCAAGGGAATACGGAGAGGTCCTTACCGTTATGGATTTTGGAGGCAAAGAAATGGTCAACGTATTTCCATTTGTGTAACCGTGCACATGCTTTGCTTCTTTTGTTGAGAATGTGTTGCGTGTTGCTATTTTTTTTTGCTTCTTCTGATTTATGCTGTGTAGGCATGTTTTGCTTTCCTTGTGAACGTGCTTTCATCGTAAAACTGGTTGCCACGTTTGTGAGTTTTATGCTTGGAAAGTGGTTGGTCAATTATTATTATTTTTTCTGTTAATTGTATTTTTTTTATTTCTTCGTTTCTTAAATTATGCTCTCTAAATTTGTCTTTTTCCCTACGTGGAGTGTGTTACACTTGCTTTTTATTCTCTCTTGTTGTCGCTATTAAAAGGACATTCTCGTGAGCATGTCTCCAGTACCATTTTTTTAAAAATAAAAGAAAAAAATAGCATGGGATAATATCAAGCAGTTAATCACTTCTATGCATTTTTACATTTGATTATCGCGAAACATGACAAAATTTGAATGATTGAAAAGCAATTTATATATGCAAGTAAGCTAGCAATATATATACGGTAGGATCATACGTACAAGTTGTTATAGTCGTTATAGTCGTATAATGTAAGAGGTAAGCAATTTAAGAGCTAGCAGTATAATGATTGAAATAAGTTGGCAAGAATTTTTTTCCTTAGCTTATTTCAGTCGTTATAGTCGTATCATATATGATATTATTCGTAACCAACTAACCATCACCTTCAACCCCTTCACTTTTCTAACTTTTCCAGATTTTTCTATTTGTCAATGCACCCTCTTCTAGCTTCCTATCCATTCTCTTCATTTATCCAAAGTTATTTTTATATAGATTAGGCCTTCATATAATGAAGGTCATTTTTTAGAAGAAAATATCACATTCAAGACAAGTTCTTCCGTAGTATATATGCATACAAGTTGAATTTCAGAGTTTAAGATATAGACATAGAAGCCTTAAGCTTAGGAGAAATTGTAAATGATAAAGCCTTAGTTAAGTAATCATGAAATGTATGATTGTTCGCCACTAAGCACTAGGGTTAGGATTAACTGACGTGTAATTATTGCGACTTAATTATATCTTGAGTTGTTAAATACTCGAAATGAAAATTTTTACTTTAACTCAGCAAAATTACTTTCAGTGAAAGATTCAAATTGTCTAGACAAAAGAAAAAATATATTTTTGATTGTTCAAGCAATACTTTAGTGTGTGTGTATGTGTGTGTGTGTATATATATATATATATATATATAATTTTAGGTGGGTATTTGTAAAATAAATTTTAGATAATTTTATGATATTAATTTTTCTAGGTAATGATATTAATTTTAATTAAAACAAATTTTAGTGAAATTATTTATGGGCATTCATAATGCAAAGTATGTCCTACTAATAAAATCATTTTCATAAGCATTTTTCCCATATGATTGAGGCTCAAAAATTTATATGAACAAGTTTGTAAACACTGTTTGGTCTCACAAAAGCAACGGCAAAAACATACTCGAATGATAGAATCAAATTAATTAATTTTTTTTACAGAAATAGAACCCAAATCACATGGGCTCTAATCAAAATTTGATCAAACATAATATGTATAATGTTGAACACATATTTCTCTAAATTAATATACCCTTTTAATTAGTTAAAAGGAAATTCAACTTTTTGGGGTTTTTTAATATATTTTATCATTATGGGAAGGTTTTCTTCCCATTTCTACCTTTCTCTCTTCTTTTCCCAGCCATCTTCAACACCCTTCAGTTTTAATTTCTAACTTTTGCAGATTTTTCTATTTGTCAATGCACCCGCTTCTAGGTTCCTATCCATTCTCCAACACATCTCACCCCTTCAAATAAAATTGTTTAATGCGGATAATACGATAAACATCCTAAGACGTACTTTAATACGATAAACATCCTCCTATAAAAAATGAAAATAAATTAAGTTTTTTATTTAATTTCTTTAGAGAGAAAAATGAAAATGTAAAATACTACTATGAAATAGCTTTTAGATTATTTTAAAGTGACACTAAATAGGTGGCATGTAAATAAATTTATCATTTCATGTAAAAAATTTCTCTATCTCATTTTCTTTTTGTGGAGAGATATTTTTCTATTTAATTTTTTATCGGTTATGGACCGAAGTTTAGCCACAAAATATTTTGGTCTTGGTGCAACAAGTTTGTCTAGTAATCTAGCTAGTGGTGGTATGCAAATCGCATGCCACATAATAACTAATCTCTTGAATATGATAATTAGTTAACAATGATTATCTCTTCAAGAATCTTGCATCATCATCATCATTTAACTACATTTATGGATAATGATAAGTCGAGGAGGTCATAAATAAATACTTGAAATCAATCTACTAAGGTACACAATGATTCTATCCTTCACCTCTTAATTAACTTTAACATTAAAGTCCTTGTAGGTGAACTCCCTCCTCTAAAGCATGTGAGAAAATCTATATCAATTGTTGCTCGATCACTATTACAAAGGAGTTAAAATGAGTTCTTTTAAGATTTTGCTAAAATCAATTTTTTTTTTCTTACAAACTCAGATGCTTAATAATAAGTAAGAAAAGTAATATATAAATTGTATAGGTCTAAAAACACCATATGTCTAAAGAGACAACATTTTTTTTCACTTTTTCGTTTACTTCTTTGATGTAAACAAGGGGAAAAAAGTATATAAGTAGGTGTTAAGAGAATGTTTGTAAGAATATTTTTTAATAAGTGTAATTTAAATAATTATTTTGATTTATTTATCTTTTGGTAATTTACTTCCACAATGTAACATCATAATTAATTAATTCATATACATTTTGTTTCAATAATATATAATTTTAAACAATTCTTCCATGACTCCACATTACGGTAAACCTTTATTTTTCATGTTACCAAAACTATCTCAATTCATACGCAATTCAACAAGTCCGCATATCTTCCTACAATATTTGTCAGGAAAGATATAGATTAATTTTGGCTAAAGATAGATTTAAGTGAAAATATTTTTGTAAAATTTTTTTTAATCTTAGTTTGTTAAAATAATTTCAGAACTTTTTATTCTATTTGTTAAGTGCTGAACATTGTTTAAGAAAACAAAAGAAATTATTCATAAAAATTATCAAACAAAACTTATTTAATATATTTAATTTTCTTAATAATTAAAAATGATTTGATGATGCAAAATAAATAGGTTATTATGACAACAAAGGTTGATAAGGATCGGACTGTATCTTTCTAAGGAATTTGAATTTTATTGACATGTGATGATTTTATTAGATGATTTATAATTACCTTTCCAAACACACTCAGAATGTATTTGAATACAGAATTTTAACTGAGAAAACTAATTTATTAGGGAATTTAAATTTCAGTAATCTAAAATTTATTATTTGGATATTTTTTTTACGAAGAATTTAAATTTTTGGAATTTTAAAACAGAATTTTAAACAACTAAAAATGTGAAATTTCAATTTCTTTCTAAAAGGTGAGAAATTGAAAATTTCTTTTTTAAGATCATTCGCATATTTCCTTTATAACCTTCATCATCTCTTTTACCTGAAAGTTCTCGAGATCCCATTCTCGAACTCGCGACTCTTCCCTCACGCTGATAATCCTCTTCTTCAAGAAACACCGTCTAAGTTCGTGAAGTATCGATCAGGTGTGGATGTAGGGGGACACGTAGAACTGCACCTACCAGTCACGAGAGTAGCCATCGTTATCCATCACGCGGCACAGGTGTTCGTCCGCGCGAAAGGCTTGAGTCATGCCTTGAGCCGTTGTCTGAATGTTGTAGTCAAGGTGTGATGGTGTACGTCGTCGTGTCTTGGTTCTCCCGCGACTTCCCATGCTGCATCAGTATTTTTCTCTTTGGAAGCACACCAACCATATATTATCTTCTCTTTGTATTTATTTTCTTTCACCCTCATAATTTTAATTTTTTTTGTCCAAACACAAAATTTTAAAAATAAAAGAATTTCAATTAAATTATTTAAAATCCTTAAAATTTAAAATTTTTCTTCCAAAAAGACTCTCAATAAATCATGAATCTTATATATATTCTAACTTAGTAAGTTTTGAAAATCCAATTCACATGAACTTTCATTAAAAAATAAGTTATTATAAACATAAAATCGTTTGTAAGAATGAAAAAGCCAAGAAAGTACACATCTGCTGGAACTGACCGTACCAGAGAATGGCGAAGCTCGAGGACCTCCCCATCCCTAATCACGACACGCTGGAGGCAGTGTATGGTGAGCTGGAAGAAACACGGCGTCGTTTCGATGTTTTGTGGTCAAAGTTCGTGGACCTGTTCGGTGACAGTCCCGAGGTGATTGGTCGGTCACCGGGGAGAGTGAACTTGATCGGTGAGCATATCGACTAAGAGGGGTACTCCGTGTTGCCTATGGCCATTCGCCAAGATCCCTTGTGGCCCTCCGCAGAGTCCCCACCCAAAACATTCTCAGGATTGCTAACGTCAACCCTCACAAATATGCCACCCGCTGATCCCAAATAGGTTTGCCAAATTATTAGTAACGTTAAAAAATGTTTAATTTCTTCTATTCATTGGTCAACATGCATGATGTGATTTTAGTGCTTTATATTTTTTTCTTCCCGTTTTTGTTTTGGTAAATTTTAAAGAAAAACGTTAACAAGTGTCTTAGCAGCATTAGTTAAATAATTAAGGAAAAGATTTTTAATTAAGAGACGCAAAATTGATTTTTCATGATTTTTTTTCTTCTCTAATTTAGTCGTTAATTTTTTTAACCAATATTCTTACAACAATGGTTAGCATTGAAGATTATCTTTGTTGTCATGTTAAATTGTTAATGATGTGCATATATTTAATTATGTCATATCATATATGATTATTGAGAGAAAAGAAAAACTTACTAAAACTAGTCTGCCATGTTTTCCGAGGTGATAGTTTACAACTGTAACATGATAACAAATAAATATACATAATTATTGATTTTTTATAATTAGATGCATATGAAACTATTATTACGTAATTAATATTTTTTAAAGAAAATTAAAACTTGTGAGAATTAAAAGTAATAAAAAAATTGGAGTATTAAAGTCAAATAAAGTTTATTAATTTTATAAAAAAAATAATATTATGTTTAAAAAGTTTGTCTTGTATGTTTTGATTAATTTTTACATGTTGTTCAGCTAACGAAAATGATACCTGAATTTTTATTTGTAAGCCAATAGCTTATCAAAATCATATATCTGTATCATCATCGATAGGATAATAATATTCCTGAAATTTCATTGCTTTTTCATTTAATTATCTCTATTTCGAACTATCTGTGACACTTGAAATTAATGTTTTGGAAACTTTGGTTTCTTCATTATTTAATTCAATTTTTATGTTTGTCTTTTAATGTGCTTCTTTTGTTAACAATGCAACAAGCTAAGTATCTACTGTTTTATGCAATAATTGATTTTAGCTTTGTCTATAGCCTGTTAATCATCTGAGATACAATCCCCTTTTGCATAAAGTGACAAATGACCACAGGGTTATTGGAATTTTGACTGCATTTTATTATTTCTTTAAATTATTTACATTTCATGTTCTTACATTCATATGCTGCTGACAGAAAGAAATTGCACAGCTTACGTGTGAATGTGAAAGATAGATTGGAACACAGTCTGGAGGAATGGATCAGGTTGTACACATCTTTCTTTGTACAAATATTCTATTTTAATATTAATGCAAATTTGTTCAAATGAAATGCCCAGACACGAATTTTCCTTCCAATCACTCTGATGATAGTTGCTTTATAAAGCTTTTTGCAAATTGGTATTACTGATTGACAAGCTATCTTTTGACTAACGGATAAAGTATAGCACTTTAGGTTAATGCATTTGTACTTTTACCGATATATTATTCAGAATAAAGCTATGATAAGATTGTACTTAAGATTCTGCTTTCTGTTTATGGTTTATTATCATAAGTATTTTAAAATATAAAACTATCACAAGTAAAAAATATAGATTTAACATTGTACGATTAATATCGATTTTTAAAAAAATTGATGTTAAAAAAAGTACGATGACATTTTTGTAAATAAATTGAGTTAGTTAACATCAATTTTTTAAAAGATCGATGTTAACTACTTGATGTTAACATCAAATAGTTAATATCGGTCTTTTAAAAAATCGATGTTAACATTAACTGATTAACATCGGTCTTTTAAAAAATCGATGTTAACCAGTTGATGTTAACATCGATTTTCTTTATAAAACCAATGTTGGGTTATAGATAAATTAAAACCCAGAAGGTTCTCCCCCCGCACGCTATCTCAGTCTCAGAAACAAAAGTATCTTTCTCCTTCACCGCGAAGACCTGTCACTGTGGTCTCCTCCACACCATCGTCGTCGCTGGGGTTCGTGATCACCGTCGGGGTTCGTGACCACTGCGGTCTGTTGGAATTTGACTTCAACATTCAACATTAACACCAACACTGCAGTTTCAGTCAGGTAACTCCTTCTTTGCAATTTCTTGAAATGAGCTTTGTTAACTGTTAAGTTAAACCCTATATGGTTGTTTTCACCACCCTCATACTCCATAGTTAACCCTCATGCTTCAAACTACCTTACCTTAGGGTTTGTGCAAGTAAACTTCAAACGATTGTAACTTTTGATAAGAATGTCCGTTTGAGGCCCATAATATGTCAAAATGTTTGAAATTGAAGGAGGAATCCCTTAATAAATGCCCAAAGGGAATTTGGTCAATCGATTTTTCCAAAAAAATGCCTCTAAGTAGGTGAAAAATAGGATTTAAGATTCAACCACCGATTTTTCCAAAAGTTTCAAGTTTTGTTATTCTATAATTACTGGCAATACTATTCCTTTAATTCAGCAAATTACCTCTCAGTTGAACTCAAAATTCTCTGCAGGTTATCATACAATATATTCCTGCCATTGACCAATGGGCATATGCTTTGACTAAACCCCTGTCTCCTACTAGGTTCAGTTTTTTGAGGACCAAACTCAATGTGATTGAGTTTGTTTCAAAGAGTCAACTGCACACTCACTTAATTATGACATTACCAAGTTAACCACATACATTAAATCAGAAAGTCAACCATAGACATTAAGTTGTACATGCCAAGTTCTAATATTTATTTTCTCTTCTTTGGCTTTTGGTTGCTTCTCTGCGGCAGATTTAGTTGCAAGGCGTAGGGAGTACCTCTACCTTGGTGGTTTGCTTTCTTCTGGGCTGTCCATTCATCAATTGCACTCTTCAAGTTTGAGGTAACTGGCAATGCTGTTCTATTCTTTTAGTGTGACCGGTAAGCTATATTATTAATAGAAACATCATGTATTAGATATATTCTATTCTGGATAATAAGCAAGTAAATCCTAATGTTGAATGATCCCTTGGTCCAAATGACTACATAAATCAATATGAATTAGAGCAATATACTACTGACATAGTACATAAACAAGTCATATCAAAGATTTGGGCAAGTATGCGAGCGAGGAATTCTGATATGTATGGATTCCTCGAGCCACAGTCCATTTAGAGATCTGGGCAATCACAATTTGAATTGGAAAGTTACATCAAGAGTTGGATGCAGAGTTCAAAACGCGGTGTCTACCTTGGAGTCTACCTAAATGGGTAAGTCAAACACAACAACTGAATTTAAATAATCTATACTACTACAATAACCCATATTCGTCTCCACTGCAGCTAACACTGACAAATGGTCGTCAACAGTGCTTCGAAAGGACTTGATGATACTCTACAACCTAAATCCAAGGCTGCTGCTAGGTGGATTATTGTTAAGGTACATGATTTAAATAAAACTTCTACTTATATATATTGCTTATGTGTGTGTACACTAATTGTAGTTAATGTTTAATTAATATCCAAATTTCATTATGAATTTAGTGTAATAGACAAAAAGGAAGCATTGAGTGCGGCTATTACATCATGCACTAGATGTCCATGATAATCTCAGGAACTTTCAGGAATAATTGGGAAATGGTAATTTTTCATTTCAAACAAAGTTGATTTTCTTATCATTGTTATTACATTATTAATTCATCTTTTATTTGATCATGTAGTATTTTAATGATTTTAGACCATTGGAAGCAGAGAGATTCAAGGCGCTTCGCATCCAGTGGGCACAATATTATCTAAAAGTTAGAAATCAAACATAGGATGTTAGGGAACTATGTAACTTTAGGTTACTTAATTAGTTTACCGTACTTTGCATTACATTTTTTTACAATTGTTGTTTCATTTTAACATTGAATAACCTTTGTTGATAGTTATTCATAGTTATCAATTGATTTTTTTTTACAATTAATAGTTTACTAGCTAGTTTTCTACTAAAACCTATTTGAAAGCAGAATACAAATCATATATGTTGTGTGGTCTGATTTTAAATTTACAGGTTAAATTTTGCTTTTTTTTTTTTGTAAAAACAGAAAGAGTATTTAAAAAAAAATTCTTGAAAACAACATCGGTTATTTGTAAAAAACTGATGTTAACGTATGTTAACATCGGTTTTTCCAAAAAACCGATGTTAACTATCAACATTAACACATACGTTAACATCGGTTTTTCCAAAAAACCGATGTTAACTGTCAACATTAATACATTTTTTTGGGTGTAATTCTTATTATCAACATCGGTTATTTAAATAACTGATGTTGTAAATTTATCGTTAACATCAGTTTTTTAAAATCGATGTTAATGATAATACATTCAACATCGACACTTTCAACATCGGTTAAAAACCGATGTTGAAAGTTATAAATAATCAATGTTGAAAACATATTTTCTAATAGTGTATATAGAATATGAAATACTTTTTAGAACCAATCTTATGATAGCAACAGTTTGAGTTGGATTTTTGTTACTAAATGTTTCATTTCGTTAACTTCTATTCTGGTCATTGATAATTCCTTTTACATGGTCCTAAATTTGAAAATTATCGTAGGCTCAAAGTCACAGTTGAAGCATGTTACAGTACTATGCTTCCATCATGCTTATGATTACAAGGCTTACATGCTCTTATCTATGGAATAGTGTAAGATAAGCCTTCTAGGCCAATTGATGTTGCTCTTTGAACATCTGAACATGTGCATCAGGGGACTTGTATCATTTTCAAAATTTTTTCCATAAAAAAAATTACCAAACATACAACTAACCCAATATTTACGCAAACATAAATAAATATTTACCCGAATTTACATTGTGATTTGTAATTTTTTAAAAAAAACATGTTGAAAAATCGAGTTACCTCAATCCAAATTCTTAATGTGATTTTAATTTTTTTTATTTAAAAAATTAATTTTTTTAAAAGATTTTTTAAAAATATAAATAAAAGAAATTAATAAAATTAAAGAATATTATGATTTAATGTTTTAGTTACGGTGTAGGTACTTAAATAAATTGCAATCTTAAGGAAGTTGAACATATTGTGAATTATTTTGAAGTTAAATTTATGTGTCGTTGGCGGTTTTGTTTTGTTATGTGCGTTAATTAAAAAAATGAGAAAATTAATTAGTAGTGTTAAAATAAATTAAAAAACAATGAATAAATAATTACTACATCTAAGTTATATAATACACATAAATTTAAACAGTACGGTGGCTGAGATGAGAGACATAGAGACATAAATAATAAACATAACATAATAAAATGAGAATAATGAAACATACTAAAAAATACAATTGAAATGCAAAAATGATAAAACTAATGATAGTTTGAAAGATGTTGTGCAGGAGACATGTCTTCTTCCTTTTAGGTTACTGGTTTGCTAAAAATAGATAAAATTTATATTGGGTATAATCGTTTTCAGTAGTTGGATTTTGTTAACACCTTTAACACGTCTTCATCGTTTTTCAACTCTGTTATTTCATATTCGATTAATTTTTCTAAATATTTAGCATGACCTGACTGTTCAAAGAACAAGCATCTGACCACTTGTGATTCATGAATTCCATAAGGGGGAACCCCTATAGGTGCAACTTGCTTGATGACATCCTTGAGTGTCTCGATGCTACATCCTGAAGGAATGTCAAATTTTATTGGGTTTGTTCTAGTGAAGGAGTAACCCAAAAACCCGTCTTGGCGTGGTATGTTCCACTTCCCGTTGTAATACAACATTGCATCATGAGAAGGAGTAATGATGGATTGAAGTAGGTTGAGTATACCATCCGGTGTTCTATTGATGATACATAATAATTCTATAAGACCAACACACGAGTTTTGCTCATTGCACATTAACATTGTGTAAACATCATCATCATTTTTCAATTGTAGAGATTGAAAAAAAAATATCGCTGACCTACATCTATGAATGGTTGTCGGTAGTAGATTTCATCCATAAATTGATCATTGGTTAGCTAAAGGGTGTTGTGCATTCTACTCTTGAGTGTCTCAAAAGAACAATGATTAGGAACTCACATTGGTATTGGAGTAGGACTTCGAAAATAAACACCAGGTTCATTGTGAATGATTGATCCATTTGGAAAAATGAAGGCTAATATCGAGTTAGCAATGATCTGAGTGCTTGTTTCTCCCAAGAATGCCATAGTATTGAGATTGAATTTGGTTTGTGAAGGTATGTTGTGTGGAATTGTGTGGTTGTATTGACGATATTTCGTGTTATTTATAGTTGTTTGAACATTTTGCTCCATTGATGTGTATTGGAATCTCATAAGATTAGAATTGTGTTTTTGCTAGATTCTTGTTTGGAATCCAATGTTGATTGAGGCATGTCATTATTTTATATAGTGCATAGTGAATAGTGTATAATGTTGTCAATTTTGTTGGTGAAGCATTTTTAGAGACGTGTGCAAATTGCGAAGGGTTGTCAATTTCGACTGTGATTTTACCCTGTTATCTAGTGCAGTAGACGTCCATTATAACTTTTAGGCTAAAAAAGAGATTGAGTTGTCAATTTTGTGTTAGTTTTGTTGGTGAAACATTTTTTACAGAGATGTATGCAAATTGAAAAGTGTTGTCAATTTCGACTGTGATTTTACCCTGCTACCTAGTGCAACAAACATCCATTATAACTTTCAGACTAAAAAAGACATTGGGAGTTATCAATTTTATGTCAGTTTTGTTGGTGAAACATTTTTTTCAGAGACGTGTGCAAATTTCAAATTGTTGCCGATTTCGATTGTGATTTTACCTTGCTACCTGGTGCAGCAGACGTCCATTATAACATTCAGACAAAAAAAGAGACCATGAATTGTCAATTTTATATCAATTTTGTTGGTGAAACATTTATTTGTTTTAGAGATGTGTGCGAATTCCAAAGTGTTGTCAATTTCGATTGTGATTTTACCCTGCTACCTAGTGCAACAAACATCCATTATGACTTTCAAACTAAAAAATACATTGACAGTTATCAATTTTATGTCAGTTTAATTGGTGAAACATTTTTTTAGAGACCTGTGCAAATTTCAAAGTGTTGCCAATTTTGACTGTGATTATACCCTGCTACCTGGTGTAGCAAACGTCCATTATAACATTTAGACCAAAAAAGAGACCGTGAATTGTCAATTTTATATCAATTTTGTTGGTGAAACATTTATTTTTTTTAGAGATGTGTGCAAATTACAAAGTGTTGTCAATTTCGACTGTGATTTTACCTTGTGACCTGGTGCAATAGACGTCCATTATAACTTTCAAACTAAAAAAGACATTGGGAGTTATCAATTTTATGTCAGTTTTGTTGGTGAAACATTTTTTTTCAGAGACGTGTGCAAATTTCAAAGTGTTGCCAATTTCGATTGTGATTTTACCCTGCTACCTGGTGTAGCAAACGTCCATTATAACATTCAGACCAAAAAAGAGACCGTGAATTGTCAATTTTATATCAATTTTGTTGGTGAAACATTTATTTTTTTCAGAGATGTGTGCAAATTGCAAAGTGTTGTCAATTTGGACTGTGATTTTACCTTCTACTTGGTGCAATAGACGTCCATTATAACTTTCAAACTAAAAAAGAGATTGTGAGTTATCAATTTTATGTCAGTTTTATTGGTGAAACATTTTTTAGAGACGTGTGCAAATTTCAAAGTGTTGTCAATTTCGACTGTGATTTTACCCTGTTACCTGGTGCATCAGACGTCCATTATAACTTTCAGGCTAAAAAAGAGATTGTGAGTTGTCAATTTTATGTCATTTTTTGTTGGTGAAACATTTTTTTTCAGAGACATGCGCAAATTGCAAAGTGTTGGTCAATTTCGATTGTGATTTTACCTACTACATGGTGCAGCAGTCGTCCATTAAAATTGTGAGTTGTCAATTTTATGTCAGTTTTGTTGGTGAAACATTTTTTTCAGATATGTGTGCAAATTGCAAAGTGTTATCAATTTCAATTGTGATTTTACCTTGCTACCTGGTGCACTAGTCGTCCATTATAACTTTGAGACTAAAAAAGAGATTGTGAGTTGTCAATTTTATGTTAGTTTTGTTGGTGAAACATTTTTTTAGAGAAGTATGCAAATTTCAAAGTGTTGTCAATTTCAACAATGATTTTACCTTGCTACCTGGTGCAGCAAATACCCATTATAGCTTTCAGGCTAGAAAAGAGATCGTGAGTTATCAATTTTATGTTAGTTTTGTTGGTAAAACACTTTTTTTCAGAGACGTGTGCATATTTCAAAATGTTGTCAATTTCGGCTATGATTTTACCTTGCTACCTGGTGCAGTAGATGCCCATTATAACTTTTCGGCTAAAAAAGAAACTGTGAGTTATCAATTTTATGTCAGTTTTGTTGGTGAAACATTTTTTCAGAGACGTGTACAAATTGCAAAGTGTTGTCAATTTCGAATGGGATTTTACCTTGCTACCTGGTGTAGCAGACATCCATTATAACTTTCAGATTAAAAAAGAGATTGTGAGTTGTCAATTTTATGTTAGTTTTGTTGGTGAAACATTTTTTTTGAGAGACGTGTGCAAATTGTATAGTGTTGTCAATTTGGACTGTGATGTTACCATGCTACCTGCGGCTCTAGAAGTGGGTAAACTGGAAATTGTTAACATAAACTTAAAGAAATAATTTATTTTATTACATAAAGTGATCAATGAACACTAACATAGGACACCACGAAAAAACCTCAATGCAGAAACAACTAAGACATAAATCATCCCCAGATTATCAACCTCGTTTGAATATTGTTTCATGGGAAGGAGACATGTTACCTCCTTCCGGCCCGAAAGAGGAGTTGGTATCATTGTCATGGTTTTTGACCCAACAACTCTCGTATTCATCTGATAGGTCCTCAAGATTCGAGGTTGAGTCATGTTGGTTGCTTGATGGGTTATTATTGTCACAAATTATGTCAAATAAGTCCACAAATAGTAGTGTTGGGTTGTTGTAAAAAATGTTGAACATTTGTCGAACATCAGCATCATCTCCCAGGATAAAACATGTGCACATATATGGTTGTCCTGGCTCAAATACGTGGCATCCAAAGTGG